>NW_025377154.1:0-7855 GCF_016433145.1 Gracilinanus agilis
GAAGGAAGGAAGGAAGGAAGGAAGGAAGGAAGGAAGGAAAGAAGGAAGGAAGGAAGGAAATTTGTTCAGAAGCTCACAAAATGCATCTTTTGCCCTTCACTAACTGGCATAGCACAATCAGCTTACACCCATAGTTAGAAGGTAAAATGAATGAATGTGGAAGAAGCTGAGAAAACTTCCTGATTAAAATCTCACCAGTTGCTTTACAGTAAGCACAAAGGTAGTTCTACTGAGAGATAGCTTTGCACTTCAGAATACAAATTGGCCTTGACTTTCAGCCAGGAATGGGGAATCTCCTCTTTAATACCAACACACTCATGATAAAAGCCAAAGCTTGAGGGATAGAATAAGCATTAATTGATGGATCTCCTTACCAATCATCTCCCAAGAACACACAGAGCACTCACTGGGCTTTCCAAGTTCCCTGTTGTTGTGATTCATCCAAAATCCTGACTGGATTGTATAAATACTGCAAAAAGAGCTGTTTACATTTTCAGAGAGACCACATCTGTTTGTGCATTATGCAAATCAAGGCAGCTTCTTTTTCAGCAAACAGGGCCTATTTCCTTTCAATTTCACTCATGTTAAAGGCTTTTCTTGGTTTTCCCGGAATAATTCCCAAGGATAAAGCAATAATTACTCTCTAAGACTTCCCCACCTCTGATTTCTAAAACAAATGATGAAATCTTTGAACTACTAAGGACTTTAAAATTCATTTTGGTCCAATTCCCATCTCTATAGGAATCCCTTCTTCATCATCAACCCTTTCTCCTTGCATTAGGTATTATGGCTTGCTCCTATTGGCATCTACCTCTTTCTAGCTCTAATCTTCAAGAAGAAATAAAATGTTTCTCTCTTCCTCGGCCTTAGCATTATTGAAAAGCTCTCAAATTATTAATTAACCTCTACAAAATACTACATTCAAGTTCCCAAGGATCCCATTTTTTATCCTTTTTGAATCAATGGTGTTTTTGCCTTTGGTTGTTATAAAACAATAGGGTTTTGAATTATTATTAGACAACTGAATACTTTTCACAAAGAAGAATAGAGAATCTCATCCCCAGACTTTTACAAGGCCCCAGATAAGCAAATTCTCCTAAAAGCTTCTCAGAATCCAGAAAATAAAACACTTTCTGGTGAGTTCCCCTAATTGTTATCCTAATTTTCCTACTCTTTCGTGAGGGAATAACCTGATGAGGAAGAGATTTACATATGGTGATGAAGAATAACTATTTTCCTGCATTAATGACCTTCAACTATTAGGCAGGGACAGGCTTTCACAACTGGTTGTTGGTGATTTCATCTGCACATCTGGAATGATTTACAATTACAACTGAATGAACTGGCATTTTTATTTGCACACACACACACACACACACACACACACACATAGGCATGTGCATTTTTTTTCCTTTGAACTTGTGCCTTTGGCTCCAGTGTTACCCCCAGGTCCTCAATGAGAGCTTAAATGCTCTTCATAGAGCCTGTTTTGTACCCAAAATGATTTTTCAATATTTGCCTAATGAAGCAAAGTACTCACTTTGATAGAGATCCTAATATTCTGGTTTTAGTATTATATGTGAGAGTAATGATAATATGCATTAATCTTCCTTCCTCCCCCAGGGAATTAATATAAGCATAGGGATACATATAAATAAATTCCTTTTTATTAGCCCATTCTAGAAGGTTGTACAAGGATCATAGTATCAGAACTTGTGCTTTAGGAAGCAAATATGTGTTGGCACTTAACAAGGTTTTTATTATTCTTTTGCCAAAGGCCCAGATAGGAGACTAAGACACACATTAATCATAGAATTAGATACTGAATGATCACCTAATTGGATTCCTTCATTTTAAAAGAAAAGGAATTTTAAGGAAATTGAGTCTAAGGTCAGCAAGTCATTGGCTGATCTAGGACTTGAGCTTATGGCTTTCGACTCCAAGTCCAACACTCTATATTCTATAAGACACAACCTCAGGGTATGAACAAAGATTTACCTCCTCCAATTATAAGATCCCCTCTAAGTGGGAAGCTGTATATAATCTGACTTCCCACAGCCATACACACTTCTACCAACTTTTCCAATGGCCCTTCCAAATTCCCTCCTACATGCCTTGTCTTCTTTCTTAAATATGACCAATTTAGGCTACTAAGTCTATCCATTTTACCTTGGATACCTTGGGTTCTAATAGGAAGGTATCTGGGTGGGTGGTGACCCTAGCAGGTGCTGCAGAAAAGAAGATATTGACCATTGAATTCCTATGAAGCCCCTCTCTGGAGCCTTTGCTTGTTCCCCTGAAATCAGTTAGGATGAGAAAAAAGGCCATCTGTGAATTTTGGCACATATTGAGTTCTAGCCTTGATTCCTTTCTGCATGGTGGTTTTATCTACCCTAGGACCATAAATAACTGTCAGGTTAGGCTCAGGCATGCAAATGTTACTGTACACCCATTGTGAAAGCTCCCTTTCATGTGGGCATCCTCTGAAACCAGGCGGCCCCATTCCTGCTCCCTCAGTTACACCAAGCCCTGTTCCAACCACCCTCTTACAGATATGTAGTTTGTTGTGAAAGACAAATGACCATAGCTATTAAAGGCAGTCTTGTTCTGAACTTGTCCAGTGGTAGCATTATAATGGCTCCTTCCATCAATACTGTAGCCTCCCATCGTTGGAAGAGGGAAAGGAGAAAGCAAAAAGATTGAGTGGGACAGAGCTTTCCCCTTTTCCCATTTTTTAAAGGTCAGCACAAGCCCTGTATCACTACACAGCTTAGGAATTGCAGCAATTACTCCCAGGGATGCAACAGCTTTCTTCCTTTGGTACCGAAGGTTACAGGAGCTGAATGTCATTCTCATTTGTCCATTGCTACTCCTCATTCTCCATTCATCACCATGATCAATCAAAAATATCTGTTGAATATATACTATCATTAATTTGTGTGTTCAATTGTTTTTCAGTCACATTCAACTCTTTGTGACCCTGTTTGGAGTTTTTTGGCAGAGATGCTGTTGGCTTACCATTTCTTTCTCCAGCATTTTGCAGATGAGGACACTGATGCTCAGTGGATTGAAATCCAGGTCTAGAGAGGGGAGGTCTTGGGTTCAAATGGGATCTCAGATACTTCCTTACTTCCTTGCTCTGGTAAATCATTTAACTCCTATTGTTTACCCCTTACCAGGCTACTCCCTTGAAATCAATACATAGTATTGATTCTAAGATGGAAGATAAAAGCTTTTTAAAAAATAAAATGGGTAGAGTGAAGAGGTAGATGGTTTAGTGGATTGAGAGCCAAGCCTAGCAACACATGGTCCTAAGTTCAAATCTGGTGGTAGACACTAACTGTGCACCCCTGAGCAACTCATGTAACTTCTATAATGGGGGACAATAAGGGAGAGATAAATAGACAGACAGAGATAGAGAGACAGAAAGACAGAGTCAGAGACAGAGAGGAACAGAACAAATAGGTGGTGCAGTAAATAGAGCACTGGGCTTAGAATCAGAAAAACTCATCTTCATGAATTCAAATCCAGCCTCAAACCGTAGCTGCATGACCCTGGGCAAGTCACTTACCTCTGCCTTTAAAAAAATGGGTAGAACATAGATGCAGATTGAGGTACACATTGTTAGACATGGTCAATGTGTTGATTTGTTTTGCTTAACTGTACTTTTTTTTAAACAAGGGAAGGTCTTAGATCCAAGATATACTTGTGTGTGTTGAGAGGATGGGGGGGAGGGTTTAAAGTGATATGAGAGACAGTAGAGTATGGTGGAAAAAAACAGCACATTTGGAGTCTAGTATATCTCCCGTTTCCATACCTTCCTTTGCAGTGGTCATCCCTTTCCCTAGAATGCATAACTCTGACTCATAAAGTCCTTCTTTAAATAAGATATAACTCCAATACTATCTCCTAAGTTAAATCTTTCCCAGTCTCTGCATTAGCTAATACCCTCCCTCCCAAACTACCTTGTATACACTGTACATATTTTTATTTATTACTCTTACATTTATGTTATATATTTTACATGTACTTCTAGTGCCTATTAGAATATAAATTCATTTCAAGTAGAGATTGTTTCATTCTTTGTATATATATCCAGCTCCTAGCAAAGTGACAAGCACTTTATAGTTGTTGATTGATAAGAAAATAATTCAAAGTTACACAAATTGGTCAAAAAGATAGGGAAAGCCTTTATTTACTCATCTTTTTTCTCCATTAGCTCTCAATAGTTTTTTACCCAGATTCCCTAATTTTGGTGTATTATAAAATCATGTAATTCCAGAGTTTACTGGGATTTCAGCAGTTATTCTATCTAATACTTAGCTGGAATTTCCTCTGAAGATTCCTCACAAATAGAAATTAAGTTTTTCCTTGAAATAATCCAATATTAGAAATCACATTACCTTCCAAGGTAGCTCATTCCATGTAGAGGCAGCTCTTAACTCAAAAAAGTTCCTTCTTTATATTAAGCTGAAATCTGTCTCTGTAACTTTCACCCATTGGTCATCATTCTATCTCCTGGAGCCAAGCATAACAAGTCTAATCCTGTTCTACATGACCATCATTGGAATATTTTAAATGTACAAATCAAATCTACTCTGTCTTTTCTACCCTGGTTGAAACAGTCTATGATCTAATGATCATTACATGGCCTGATTTAATATCCCCTTATTAGTATTGGTCACCCACCTCTGGTCTCCAATTTGACAATGTCCCTCCTAAAATTTGGCCACCAATATTCCATATGTGGTCCAACAAAGGCCTGGCAAAGTTCAACCTAACTGTTATTGTTTGCCCTTTCTTCTCTAAGAGGACCAGTGACATCATGGGTGATGTCTTGACCAAATTGGATTTATGTAAAGAGAGTTGCACAAAGTCATCAATCTCACTTTATTTTCCAGAGTCATCCAAGTCCAATGGAAAGACAAAAGTCAGAACAATCAATGATGACTGATGCAGTGGATGACCTTGGCATCTTCTATGACTGACCAAGCTCTAGGTGCTCCACAGCACCTGCTTTGGCCACCTTCATGGCCATTAGATTTTTTTGTCAAAAGCCTTTTCTACATCTATTGAAATATTTAAATGATTTCTGTTGGTTTTGTTATTGATATGGTCAATTAATGGTGATAGTTTTCCTAATATAGAACTATCCCCTGTATTTGTGGTTGTATAAAATCTTAGAAGAAAATGTATGTTTTGTAATCTATAATGTAAAGTTTAAATTCTTTTGAGAATAATTTCAGAATAAGGATCTTGCCATCTCCCCAAAATCCAGACGACGAACTTGTTTGGTGAGGACACATGAAGATGTCTGAAAAGCCTTCACTGTACCATGAAGACCAAACTTTGAACTTTGGGGTGCAGTTGATTGAACTATGGGGAGTTGAAATTGAGTTGTATGTATTGTTTTAATTGTACACTGTTATGCCAGTGGGGGACAGCCCCCAAATTGGTTTTTTGTCAATGCGGCTAATTTAACCATTTGTTCATCTATTTCTTTTATCCCCAATTTCCTGAAAAATTTAGAAGTTGTTTATTTTTACAGGTCCAGAGAAGAAAAAAGGACTAACCTTTTTTTTTTGCCGGACCTCACGGGGAATTGTAAAAGTGAAATTTGGGAAATGTATCAAACTACATTTCCCGTGGTCCAACGGGTTTCCGTTTCCGGTTTTTGGGCTTGGGAAGGCTTACGACTTGATGCAGGGAAGGGTTTAAATCTCCTGGGTTAGGAGGAAGTGGTCTCTTTTTGGCGAGTAGGCGCTTCCAGGAAACAGGAGACAGTAATGGAGGCAGCAGTTTTGAATGCTTACAAGCGTGTGGTCTGATAACTTTATCTATAAACATGGCTTTAATTAAAATACTAATTTATATTATTATATCAGCCTTTATCATTTTTCATATTTATATGGTATAAAATCCACCTGGTAATAGTGTATGATCCTTTTGATATATTGCTGTAATCTCCAGTATTTTGTTTAAGATTTTTTTATAAAGTCATTTATATAGTATTAGTTTTAATTGTTCTTTAAATATTTGATAGAACTCACTTGTGAATCCATCTGGTACTGGGACATTTTTCTTGGGAATTCATTAATAGCTTCTTCAATTTCTCTTTTGAGATGGGATTGTTTAAGTATTCAATTTCTTCTGTTAATCTGGGTAATTTATATTTCTTTAAAAACTCATCTATTTTACTTAGATTATTAGATTTATTGGCATATAATTGGGCAAAATAACTCCCAGTAATTGCTTTGATTTCCTTTTCAATGGTTATAATTTTGCCCTTTTCATTTTTCATACTGGTATTTTGGCTTCTGTATTTATTATTTGATCAAATTAATCAATAGTTTGTCTATTTGGTTGGATTTTTTCAGAAAACAACTCTTTGTCTTATTCATATTAATTCAGTGGTTTTCTTTCAATTTTCAGAATTTCTAATTTGGTATTTGGTGGGAGGTAATAAAGTTGTTCTTATTATAGTTTTTTGGTTGCAAACCAAATTTATCAATCTTTTCTTTCTCTGTTTTATTGAGATATGCATTTAAAGATATAAATTCTCCCATAAATATTGTTTTGCCTGCATCCCCAAAATTTTGGCATTTTTTTTGGTTGTCATTCTCTTTTATGAAGTCGTTGATTGTTTCTATAATTTGTTCTTTGATCCATTCATTCTTTAAGATAAAGTTATTTAATTTCTAGTTAATTGTAGTCTATTGTTCTCCAGTCTTTAGTTCAGTGTAATTTTTATAGTATTATTTTTTGAAAAGGATATGTTTAATATTTCTGGGTTTTTTTGCATTTTGTTGTGAGGCTTTTATATCTTATTAAATGATCAGTATTTGGGAAGGTACCATGTACTGCTAAGAAAATGCTATATTCCTTTCCATTCACATTCAGTTTTCTCTGGAGGTCTATCAAGGCTAACTTTTGATTCTATTCATTTCCTTAATTTTTCTTATTTATTAAATTTGGTTTGATTTTTCTAATTTTGAGAGGTGAAGATTTAATGTTCCCTATGAATATAGTTGTATTATTTACTTTCTCCTGTAATTCATATAATTTGTCCTTTAGGAATTTGGATGCTATGCCATTTGGTGTACATACATTTAATATTGATATTCTTTCATTGTCTATGGTTCCTTTCTTCAATAAGTAATTTCCTTCCTTTCTCTTTTAATTAGATCAATTTCTACCTTTGCTTTGTCTGTGATTATAATTGCTACCCCTGCTTTTTTTCACTTTAGCTTAAGCTAGTAGATTTTGCTCTAGCCTTTTGCCTTTACTCCATGTCCCTGCTTTGAATGAGTTTCTTGTAGACAGTATATTGTAGTATTCTAGATTTTAATCCATCCTGCCTTCCTCTTCTGTTTATGGTAAATTCATCCCATTCACATTCATAGTTATGATTACTATGTGTTTCCTTCCATCTTATTTTTCCTCTGTTTATCCTTCTCTTTCTCTCCTTTCAACCTTTTTCTGTTCACAAATGTTTTTGCTTCTGTTTATGACTCTTCAAATTCCCCTTCCCTTCTATCTGTCTTCTTATTTCCCTATTGGGTAAAATAGGTTTCTATCCTTAACTGAGTGAGGATGTTATTCCCATTTTGTACCAATTCTGATGAAAGTGAAGTTCAAGCACTGTCCCCCATCTTCCTTTCTACTATATTGATTCTTACATGCTTCCTCATATGAGATAATTTATCCCCAAATTTCCTTTTCTCTTTTCCCATTGTATTCCCCTTTCTTATCCTTTTATTTTGGGGGTATATCATCCCATCATATTCAACTTGCTCCCTGCTCTCTCTCTCTCTCTCTCTCTCTCTCTCTCTCTCTCTCTCTCTCTCACTATATA
>NW_025377155.1:0-1695 GCF_016433145.1 Gracilinanus agilis
GAAGACCTAGGATAGGACCAAGGTCCAATTGCTCTCAGGACTGCCCAAGCTCATTCTATGAATATTTCTTCTGCAGGAAGCCTGAGGGCTAGCTGAATTCAAGGAATATGCCCTTTTTTTTTTTTTTTTTCCTGGTAGCACTCCAGGAACTCAAGTCTTTCAAAATTACATGACATCATCCTTGGCCCAGCCAGTTTCAAATTAAGCAAGAAGCTTTGTCTGCCCAGAGAACTGAGGTCAGCTTCGGAGGATGTCATGAGAATGATGTCAAACCCTGCCTAACCCACACAATGCGAAGATAACAGGCATTTGCCAAAATGGGAAGAAAAAAAAATCATGGCTTTGTGACTTGGAGGAGGGGAGAGGGGAAGCAATTAATTGACAGGCTTAGAAAGCACTGCTATGGTCCATCATCCCAAGCTCCAAGAATAGGAATCCACTAAGACTTTTTGACTCCCCCTGTGCCCTCCTCTTTGGCTGTTGGCTGGCCTTGGCCACTGAAGGAGCAAGCCAAGAGGAGATGCCGCTCAGACCAATGCAGGTGTCACAAACCTTGGAAATATCCCAGTTGTCTCCACCACTCTAAACCCTCAGCCCTCTTTGGGGATGAAAGATGGCACCCACTCGCCATCTGTCTAGCCAATGTCTAGGTAGGGAAAGGAGTAGCCCACGAGAGCACATGTCTGGAAGGGAGAGCTCGAAGTGAGAAAACAACTGTAGGCTTGTCACTGTACATCAATAAGGGCTCCGGCAAAGGCCTTTGTGGAAAATCAAATCCATCCCAGTAGATTAATGGGCTCTAAACATTGGGATCAACAGACACCGCATGCATTTCCAGTATCTGCCGGCTGGCCGAGAGAAGAGAGAGAGAGAGAGAGAGAGAGAGCTTCTTCTGACATACCACAGGGATGGGAAGAACAAATTCTGCCCTGTCTTCTTTTTTAAATTTGTCATACAATTTGAGGGCTGCGGAGGCCTGGGACCAAAGGATCCCACAATCTGAAACAGCATCCAAAAGTTTTGAAATAGCTTATAACCACAAGCGAAAACAAGCCAATTAAAGGAATCTAGTCTGTAGCCACCAGATTCCAGGGAGATGTCTTTATCCTGCTGAGAGTCAGGCAGCAGCTGAACAGATAAAACGTCAAGTTTTACATTTGTGTCTGACCAATTACTGCTCATCTTCACCTTCTTGTCTCTTCTAAAGTGCATTTGTGTGACCCTGGGCAAGTCACTTGACCCCCATTGCCCACCTTGACCACTCTTCTGCCTTGGAGCCAATATACAATATTGACTCTAAGACAGAAGGTAAAGGTCTTAAAAAATAATAATAATAATAAAAATGTTTTAAAAGTGCATTTGTTTTACTCAACATGGTGGTGTAAAGTATGGGTTAGAATGCCATCTGGATCACTGAACCCACTGAAAATCAAAGAGTCTTTGGACCTCTCTGGGCCTCAGTGCCTTCCTTGCCAATATGGGCACTGATCTCGGTCAGGTCTTTTTAACTTTTGTGTGTGTGTCCTGGATCTCTTTAGTAGTCCAGTAAAAACTATGGACCTCATTTCAGAATAAAATTTTTTAAACTCATAAAATAGAAAACAGGATGATAAGAGGAATCAATTACTAGAATACCTCTCTCTCTCTCTCTCTGTCTCTCTCTCTCTCTCTCTCTCTCTCTCTCTCTCTCTCTCT
>NW_025377156.1:0-1587 GCF_016433145.1 Gracilinanus agilis
CTCCTTCTGGGTTAAGATGGCAACAGAGTAAAAAGCAGTTGCTTAACCTCTCCTAAGTGACACATACAAGACACCTCAAGAGGACATAAAAATAAACCCAGATGAATGAAGGGACCCCAAAATAAGGCTCAGTGTTGAAGGTACATGGGATTGGGGCATTTCCATGCTATAAGGGAGTGAATAGCTCTCAATAAAACGTGAACTGAGCAACCTCCTCCCCCCATACCACCTACAGGGCCAAAGCCAGCTCACAAGAGATAGAGCGAGTTTGGGACATCCATTAAGTTCTTGGCAGCCTGTTGATAGGCCTGCTCCTGAGAGCAGCAAGACTTAAGACCCCAAGAAGCTAAAGAACCAGACTTTGAACACAGACTCTGAGTGCAGGTACAGAACTTGGGTGAGGACCCAGTGCAGAGGGGTGCATGACTGTGGAAGCAGCTCCTTGAGACTGCTAAAGCAGTTTTGGGCAGAGGAGCAAGCAAGGGGACCACCAGGAGGCATGAACCTGAGGACAACTAGACTTGAGACCTCAGGAGCCTAGAGAGTGCAGACCAACCCAGGGCATGAGGATAAAGCTGAGAGGGTGCACGGCTCTCTGACTCAGGAGAAAACTGCTCCACAGCTCCATAGGCAAAGAGTCTGTCTGCCTCACCCAGACTTCTGATTGAGAAAGAAATAATAACAATAATGGCAAGCCAGGCACAAGAACCCCAAAAGAGAAAAAGCAAGAAGAATTCTTTAATACTTGACAAATTTTACACAGAAAAAGTTCAGACAACAGAGCAAACAGCAGAGGAGAACAAACAAATAATCACATCCAAACCTTCCCCCCAAAATGAACATTGGTGACAAGCTCTTGAAGAGTTCAAATTTGAGATCATTAGAATGATGGAAGAGATTTGGCAAGAGAAGTGTGAAATAGCTGAAAAGGAAATTAACAGGTTAAAAGACAGGAATTCCCAATTGGAAACCAAAGTTAAACAAATTGAAATCAGGATAGACCAAACCGAAAAGGAAAATCATAAGATTATAACAGAAAACCAGTCTCTAAAGACCAGAATTGGGCAAGTAGAAGCCAATGATCTCTCAAGACAGCAAGAACAAATAAAGCAAAGTCAAAAGATTGATAAAATAGAAGGAAACATGAAATATCTCAATGAGAAATTGACAGAGCAATAAAACAGGTCTAGAAGAGACAATTTGAGAATCATTGGTCTTCCTGAAAAAGCAGAAATTAATAGAAATTTGGACTCCATACTAAAAGAAATTATTCAGCAAGACTGCCCTTAAGTTCTACCTCAAGAGGGCAATATAGACATTGAAAAGATCCATAAATCACCCTCTACTCTAGACCCTGAAAAGACAACTCCCAGGAATATAATAGCCAAATTCAAGAGCTTCCAAGTAAAAGAAAAAATTTTACAAGAAGCCAGAAAGAGACAATTCAGATATCAAGGAGCACCAATCAGGATCACACAGGATCTGGCAGCCTCCACACTAAAAGACTGCAAGGCTTGAAATATGATATTCAGAAAGGCAAGAGAACTGGGTCTACAACCAAGGATCACCTACCCATCAAAACTGACT
>NW_025377157.1:0-2618 GCF_016433145.1 Gracilinanus agilis
ACATGATTTACCTGTTTCTTCCTCTCAAAAGGCATATCTAGATCTAAAACAGGCAAGCATTCCTGTCTATATGCTAATTAAAATTGTTCATATCTCTATACTAGTGTCTTCTCTCAAGGCTGAATATAGAAGTCATAAAGCCAAGATGGCATAGTACAGGTAGCATCATATAAATAACATTAAACTAACACCTCAAATCACATTCTGGAGCAGCAGAGGCAACAAAAGATCAGAATGACGTAAAGTGACATAAAGAAACGTCCATAAAAAGGGCCTAAACATCCTATCAGGAAGTCTTTTAGGTCTTTCGTCCTGAATCTACAGCTCGAAGGACCTGGGGCTGCAGACTTGAACTGCTTCTGGTAAAACTGCTCTTGGATCTTCCCCTTTGGACTGTAGCTTCAAGCTACAAGTTCGGTGAATGGAAAAAAAAAGCTGGCACTCCTTTCCTGACTTCTGGAGAGATTAGCACTGGAGAGGCCTCCCTCTCAAAGAAGACTTCATGGGTGAAACTCTTGTTTAATTCATCACTGGGGTTAACGAGCTCTGCTGGAGTGGAGCCAGGCACCAGAGCAAATATTTAGTGTGTTAGGCTATATATCTTCTCTACCCTCCTTTTACATTTCTCTGTTTTTATTCTTTCCCTCTTTTTTTAAACAAAGCTGCTAAAAAGCCATTTTGTCTTGAGCTGTATTATTTTTTTTAAATTGGTGACCACATTCTCTTATATTTAGTTCAGAAATAAATTTAATCCCTACAGAACCAAATACACAGTGTTGAATCTAAGGTGGAGGGTAAAGGTTTAAAAAATGTATTATTGACCACATGAATGTCATGATCAAAAAAGGATCCAAGAAATCATATTTCAAGAAATTACAAGGAACCTTGACCTGCTATCTTATATCCATAGGGTCAAATAAAATTAAATAAAATTAAATGAATCCCACCAATCACCTTATTAATGAAATCCCCAATGAAAACTCAAAATAAATACTACAGCCATATTCCAGAACTTCCAAACCAAAGAAAAATATTGCAAATAGTCATAAATAAACAATTTAAATATCATAGAACCACAGTCAGAATAACAAAAAATTTAGCAGCTTTCATTTTAAAAGAGCAGAGGGCTTGGCATTCTAGAAGGCAAAGGAGCTAGGATTATAACCACAAATAATCTATCCAGCCAAAGTGAGTATAATTCTCCAGGACATAAAATGGATAATTAATAAAATAGAGGACTTTCAAACATCCTGATGAAATGACCATAGCTCAATAGAAAATTTGATATCAGAAATTCAAGAGAAGCACAAAAAAGGTCAACAAGAAAGAGTAATCATGAGCAACTCAATAAAGTTAAACGATTTTCTCTAATAAATGTGAAAAAAATTCTCTAATTTGTGATTTATTAGAAAAATGAAAATTAAAACAACTCTGAAGTACCACCTTACACTGATAAGAAATGAGAAATGCTGTAGGGGATGAGAGAAAATAGGTACATTAATAAAATGTTGATAAAGTTGTGAACTGGTTCAAGCTATTTTGGAGAACAATTCAGAACTATGCCTGAAGGGTTATAAAGCTGTGCATACATTTTGACCAAGCAATGCCACCTCTAGGTTTGTATCACAACACAATCAAATTCTGTTTTTCTTCCCTGAACATTTATCTATTTTAAGCATTACTTTTATTATTTCATGACATGATGAGTAGGGAAATACATATTGTATGATAATATATGTAAAACCTATAGCATGTTAACTTCTTTCTTGGGGAAGGAGGAGAAGTAGTAGGAGGGAAAAAAGAATGAGACATAGTTTTGGACAATCCAAATGGAAGGATTTGTTTCTTAGATAAGCATTATTTATTATAATTTATTACATATTTTCACAAATAATATGTATTACATTATTGTTATGTTACAAGTTACATTTTGTTACATATTAAAAATAGTTACAAAAAAAGTCATATCTTCTTTTTTTAAAAAAGGACATTACCAGGGGTGTGTTTTCAGGAAAAAAAAAACCTGAAAAATTGAGAAGAACCAGGGGTCATTGGGAAGATAACGGTGATGATCAACTGTGAAAGTGTTAGCTATTCTAATCAAGACTGATCCAAAACAATTATAAATGACTCATGATGAAAAATGCTGTCCATCTATAGAAAAAGAAGTTAAGAACATTGAGTATAAATTGCAGTATAATTTTCTTACTCTATTTTTCCTTTTCTTTTGGTTGGCTAATATAGGTATATATTTTACATAATTTCACATGTATAAATGATATCATTTTGTTTACTTTCTTATAAGTGGTATAGACTGGGAAAGAGAAAATCCTCAAAATAAAAATTTAAAAACAAAATAATTTTATATAGAATGAATTTTAAAAGAAATATGAATAATAAAGGAAGAAATGTAATGCAAATTGTTTTAATTTTTTGAATGGCTGAATATTGCAGTATATGTCCCTGAAAAAACAGAAATTACTCTTCACAAGAAAGGTTATTTAGACAGATCCTTCTGCTGAACAGTTGTGAAATCTATTATAAATATAGTTTAAAAGATTTGACCAAAGCGATGCTGCAAATATTAAGAATTTATTTGTTAAATTTATTATTTTATT
>NW_025377158.1:0-412 GCF_016433145.1 Gracilinanus agilis
GTATTTGTCCCCTCTCCCTTCCATGCCCTCTTTGTGTGTAATAGAATATTCTATTTTCTTATTCGCTCAAGTTTCTCTTGGTATCCCCTGCTATTTACCCCCTCTTTCCCATCCCCCATGCCATCTTAGATTATTTAGTGTTCCACCCTCACCCTGTAAATTATTCTTCTGATTACTATAATAGTGAATATTATAATAGTGAATAGAGTTCACTACAGAGAATTAAACATAACATTTCTCTACATAGGAATACAGATAATTAGATCTCACTGAGGCCCTTAAAAAGGCAAATTTAAAAATTACAAGTTTTCTTTCTTTTCCCTCTGTAACTTATTTACCTTTTCAGGTTTCTCTCGATTTTTGTGGTTCGATATCAAACTTTCCATTCAGCCCTGGTCTTTTCTGTGCAAAT
>NW_025377158.1:511-14109 GCF_016433145.1 Gracilinanus agilis
CTCTCTTGCCTTTCTGAATATTGTATTCCAAGCCTTACGGTCTTTTAGTGTGGAGGCTGCCAGATCCTGTGTGATCCTGATTGGTGCTCCTTGATATTTGAATTGTCTCTTTCTGGCTTCTTGTAAGATTTTTTCTTTTGCTTGAAAGCTTTTGAATTTGGCAATAATATTTCTAACCGATTTCTTCTCTGGGTCGAATATGGTGGGTGTTCTATGGATTCTTTCGATGTCTATATTGCCCTCTTGTTGTAGGACTTCAGGGCAATTTTGCTGAATAATTTCTTTTAGTACGGAGTCCAGGTTTCTATTAATTTCTGGGTTTTCTGGAAGACCAATTATTCTCAAATTGTCTCTTCTAGACCGGTTTTCTTGGTCTGTCACTCTCTCATTGAGATATTTCATATTTCCTTCTATTTTTTCAGTCTTTTGACTTTGTTTTATTTGTTCTTGTTGTCTTGAGAGATCATTGGTTTCTAATTGCTCGACTCTAGCCTTTAGGGACTGGTTATCGGCTATAATCTTTTGGTTTTCGGCTATAATCTTTTGGTATTCCTTTTCAATCTTATCATTTCTGGTGTTCAATTTGCTTATCAGTTCATTTGATTTCTGAGCCTCACTTTCCAATTGCAAGATTCTACCTTTTAAACTGTTATTTTCTTGCCAGATCTCTTCCATTTTCCTCAGAATCTCAGTTTTGAACTCTTCCATAGCTTGTGAGGAGTTTTCCTTATTTGAGGAGGGTCCGGATGCTTGTTTGTTCTCCTCCTCTGTTTGCTCGGTTGTCTGGATTTTCTCTGTGTAAAAGCTGTCGAGTGTTAAAGACTTCTTCTTTTTGTTATTATTCTTTCTCTTCTGAACCTCCTGATGCTGAGTAGCCATCATTAGCCCAGCAGCTTCTCAGCTTTATCCTCGGGCTCAGTGTCTGTTCCCAATCTATTGGCTCTTGAGGTCTGAATTCTGGTTTTTTCCAAGGTCAAGCCCCCTGGTGGGCCCTCTTGCTTGATCCTCTGCTGGAGGTTTCTTTACAAGTCTCAGGGTGCCGCTTCCACAGTCGTATACCCGTCTGCACTGGTTCCCCACTTAGGCTTAGTTCTGCCTCCACCCACGCCTCTACTCAGCCGGCTCTCTGCGCCCAGCGTCCTGCTCCGGCGCGCGCGCTCAGATTTCGCGTGCTTTTTTTGACTTAATGGGGTCCTAAGTCTTGCTGCTGTCAGGAACAGGTCCCGGAGCTGCTGATGACTCGATGGGTGCCCCAAACTTGCTCTATTTCTTTTTAGCTGGGTTCGGAGCTATAGGTGAGTGTGGAGGGGGTGGGGGTGGGGCGGTTGCTCAGCTTGCGATTGAGTGAGTGAGAGCCCTTTTTAGCTTGGAAATGTCTCGATTCCACGTACCTTCCACGCTGTGCCCTGTTGTGGGGTTCCTCCGTTCGTCTGGACTTGTTTTTATGTCCCCTTGAGGAGTTTTGTATGTTTCGGTCAGGAGAGGTTAAGAGCTGCTTCTTACTCTGCCGCCATCTTAACCCGGAAGCCTCCTTATCTCTTGTCTTGCAACCTGTTCTTCCCAATCTTCCAAACCCAGTACTTCAGCTTCACTGTGATCTCTAATCCCTCCGCCCTTCAGTTCTTTCCCAGTCCATTAACCCTGTCACTAGTCACATTCTCCTCCTTTCCCTATCTTGCTGCCTTCTTCAACTTTACATTGTACCCTTTTCTTGAGTCATATTGCTGGTCTTGCCTTATTAATATACCAGTATCAAATTGCTTCAGTCTTGAATCACTCCCACCACTTGTTACCTATGGTTGTCCAACTAAACCAATCTGGAGAAAATCATGATACAATGATAAGTGACCCCACTACAAATTTATGTTACATACCTCAGCTGGACTGTAACTGCTGTAAGGCAACTTCTTAAACCTCTTGAAATAACTCACTATCTCAGTCATGGCAATGGCTCTTTCAAACATTTTAATCCCTTCCCAAGACTCCTAATGGCTCCCTCTACTCTCCTTTCCATCTGAGAAGGTTGCCTCATATTTTACTGAAAACACTAGCATCATTTGCAGAGAGCTCCCTCTTCTCCCTCCCTCATCTGACATCATTCAGATGCCTTCTGCTACTAGTTCATTCTTTACCTGTTTCACATGAAGAGGTAGCCCTTTTTCCTCATCCAGGCAAATACGTCTAAGTTCACAAATGATTTTATTTCATCTCATTTTCCCCAGGAGGTTGCCTGCTCCATCATTCCCACCCTCTCACCTATCTTCAATCTTTCCTCATATACTGGCTACTTCCCTACTAAATGCAAACATGTCCATGTCTCCTTCACCCTTAAAAAACCTTTGCTTGCTACATCCATCCCTGCTAACCTCTCCTGATTTCATAGCCAAATTTCTGGAGAAGACTATCTACAATAGGTATCTCCATTTCCTCGTCTCACACTCTTTAATGCTCTATAACCTGACTTTTGACCTGATCATCAAGAAGAGATTGATAGGAACAGTCTTTTCTGGATCTTCATTCAGTCTTTGATGCTATCAATCAATCTCTTCTTTAAAAAAAACAAAAATAAAAACAAAAAATACCCTTACCTTCTGTCTTAGAGTCAGTACTAAGTTTGGATTCCAAGGCAGAAGAGAGGTAAGGGCTAGGCAATTGGGGTTAAGAGCCTTGCCCAAAGTCACACAAGTAGGAAGTGTCTGAGGCCAAATTTGAACTGAGTTCCTCCAGACTCGAAGCCTGACTCTCTACCCATTCAACCACCCATACTGTACCAAATCAATCTCTTCTTGATACTTTTCTAAGTTTTCAAGACAGTCCTCTTTCCTGGTTCTTCTCCCGTGTGTCTGATTGATGCTTATTCCCTTTTATTAGATCTTCATCAAGTTCAGGAACTCTTGAGGTGAGTGTCCTCCAAAACTATATCTTCTTTTCTTTTCCTTTTCTACTATTTCACTTGGTGATAGCAGCTCCTTTAGATTCAATTATCACCTCTATGCAGATGATTCTCAGATCTACTTTTCCAGTCTGACCTCCAGACTTGCATCTCCAAATGCCTATTATATATGTCAAACAGAATGTCTGATCAATATTTTAAATTCACCCAGTCCAAAACTGAACTCATTATCTTTTCCTCAAACATTTCCCTCCTTCCAAACTTCCCTATTAACTGTCAAGAGCACCATCATTCTCCCCATCATCCAGACTTACAATCGAGGTGTCATCCTTGACTCATCCCTTTTTCTCATCCTGGCCCAAATGCTATCCATTGCCAATTCCTGTCATTTCCACATTTGTAACATCTCTTGTGCACGTCCTCTTTTCTGAAACTGTTATCACCTTAGTGCAGGTCTTTATCACCTCACACATGGACTATTTTAATAGTCAGCTAGTCGTCCGATCTCTCTCCATACCAGACCCATCTCCATTCAGCTGTCAAGTTAATCTTCCTAAAATATGTCTGACCTTGTCACATCCCAGTTCAATAAACTCCAGTGGCTCCCTCTTACCTCTATGATCAAGTATAAAATCCTCTATTTAGCATTCAAAGCCCTTCACAACTTGATTCCCTTCTGTCTTCCTAATCTTCTTACATCTTACTCACCATCATGTACTCTTTGATTCAGTAACACTAGTTTTCCTTTATTTTTTCTTTTCTCTAAACTCTTATCTTCTGTCTTAGTACAATTCTAAGACAAAAGAGTGGCAAGGGTTAGGCAATGGGACTTGAGTGACTTGCCTAGAGTCATACAGCTAGGAAATGTCAGAGACAAGATTTGAACCCAGCTTCTCCTGTCTCTGGGCCTGGACCTCAATCCACCGAGCTACCTGGTTGCCCCCAAATGTAGGCCTTTTGAGTCTGGGTCAGCTCTCTATTCATTTTATATTTATATTTATTTTTTTAAAACTCTTACCTTCCATCTTAGAATCAATTCTTATTGATTCTAAGACAGAAGAGTGGTAAGGGCTAGGCAATGGGAGTCAAGTGACTTGCCCAGGGTCACATAGCTAGGAAATGTCTGAGGCCACATTTGAACCCAGGACCTCCTGTCTTTGGATCTGGCTCTCAATCCACTGAGCCACCCAGCTGTCCCCTTCTTCATTCATTTTAACAAATTGCTTTTTCTTTTAGCTCCAAAAAAGTAGAATAAGCAGTCACCTATGGTGATTTAGAGATCTATGAGCAACCCTCTCTAACCCCACATTATCTCTTCCCATTCCCCAAAGCCTTGCAGAGGCCTAAAAGTTCTATTAGCTCCCCTCTGTGTTAGGGCCTCAAAGGCCCTGCCAAAACAAGTATGATAGCAGTAACTCATGACTATTATTTTTTTAATATTGTTTATTATTTATTTTTATGGGTTTTATTTAATTCATTTATTACTTTTATTTATATTAGATTTATTATTAACTGTGAACACTTTAACTAGAATAAGTCTTTCAGAGTAGGAGTCACCAGGGTAAGAGGGGATACAACCCAGGACAGGAGAACTTTGATTGGGGAAGGGAAGAGGGAGGGAAAGTAAGGAAGAGTTTGAAGTATGGCTTCTAAGAAGCTCCTAGAATTATAATAGTAATTGGAGTCCTGTAAGGGTCACTTTGGCTCTCTAGCTACACTCCTATGATTCTAGCTAACGAACATTTATATAATACTTTAATTTTATTAATTAATGAAATTAATTACTTATAAAATTACTTTAATAATAATGAACATTATATAATACTCTAATTACATTTTCTCATCTGACCCTCACAACAATGGCAGAATCCAAAGAAACAATATTTCTCTGAGGGTACCCCACTCCAAGGCAAGTGACCCCAAATGCAGCCTCTGATCCACTTGGAGTTGAAACACTCTAGAGCCATTGTTGGGAGGGATGGACAGGGAGGGATGAATGAAGCTCACCTGTGGCCCAACCACCTGAGGGAGGAAGCAGTAACCTGGGAGCTCCCAATTTTAACTAATTCTTGTGAATTAAGTGCTAAGTCTAAGTTTTGAGATATCTGTAAAGTGCTTCTACCTGATACATAGTAGGTGCTTAGTAAGTGCTGGTTTCCATCTTTTTTCCTAGGATTTTAGGCCCCATGTGTTTTCATTGCCCCTAAATTTGGCATCTTTGAGAAAAGTTCCAGACCTCCCTCCCTAGTTGTGTCTCTGGAGGAAGGTCCCATTTTATGGATGAAGTTCCAAGAAATAAAATGACTTCCATATAGTTCTAGGGCTAATTAAGCCACAAAAACAAGATATGAAGCCATTGCTTTCCACACTAAGCATTCTTTCTGCTACATTAGTATACCTCTCTTATGGGATCACTTCTGAGAAGTCAAAACTTATTTAAAAGGATCTTAGGGCACAAAATGTCATCACTGAGAAAGACTTTAGAACATAGAACCCAGAATAAAACATTACAAAATTCCAGAGTTGAAAGGGATGTCAGTAGCCATCTAGTCCAATTCAGAACGTTTGAGCTAGAAAGGGTCCTAGAAAAACGGAATACAGACCATCAGTCCCTTAGATTTTAGCCCAATTTCTCCATTTCTCACTTTACAGAAAAGGAAATGAAAACACATACAGAGGAAGTGACTCATCCAAGGTTTTAGACGGTGACTTTACTGGCAGAGGCTGGATCCAAACTCAGGTCTTTATCCTACCAAGTCAACATTTTCTACACTACATCATGGTACCTTCTTGGCAAAATGGGTGAGCGGGGCGGAGTAGGACCAAACAGAAGGGGACAGCCTGAGGGCTATATAGCCCTGGGGTGAGGGATGTCTGTGTGTCTGTGTGTCTGTAAGCCTGCCTATGGGTAGATGGGAGTAGGGAGTGTAAAGCATAGAAAGGATGGAGGGAAGAAAAATAAGCCATCATCTTGACCAGTACAATCTTTCTCTTTGTTTTCAGAATGTTAATTCTTTATCTGCTTGGTTTTGCTCTCTCCTATGACCTCCACCACTGCTTAGCCATCCAGATGAGCAAACAGTCCTCTTCAAACTGAACCTTGACATTAAATAAAACAGTTACAGTAGAGAATGTCACATCCTTCATAGGTCAGAGATAGATAATGCCAGTGACTTGGCAAATTCCCGGACTGGGTAAGGGAAATTCCTGCTGTAAGAAAATATGGGGCAGGGCACTGATCTCGATCAATAAGAGGGTGAAGCAAAAGGTCAGTCGATTCCACTTTATAGCACTGAAAATGCAAGGGACTGAGACTAGCTGCAAAACCATTTGCTGGCATCAGGGTTCAGGCTGCTGGTCTACTTCCTCTGCACTGGTTAGAAGGCAAAATACAGAGAAAGTGACACCATTTTGGCTTTGCTCCTTTCTGATTCACCCATGCTAGTAAGGACATGGGCTTATAAAGGACGCAAGCTTATAAAATCAGATATTTAGAGCTGGAAGAGACCTGAGAGAGGGCAGTCCAATCTGCTCGTTTTATAGGTCAGGAAACAGAGGCCCAGGATTTCCCACCCTTCTTATTTTAATCAACTCAATTGCCTATACCCTAATCTTCATTTTTAGCTCTTCTTATTCCTTCCTTTTGCCTGAATTCAAGGTGCTACTCTTAAATGCCATTTTCTATCCTTTGGTAATCTCATAAGGATCCTCTGAAACAGTTGTGCCAAACTTAAATAGAATGGGATCACTAACTTACACATAAAAATCCCTGGCCTTAACTGGCCCTACCTTTGTTCTAAGAGTCAAAAACTTTAATCAGCCCTGTTTTGTTCATTTTCTCTCATTCGTCTCACTGACCTATGAACTTTGATAAACTACTTTAGTCTTTTTTTGTCATTTAACAGAAACTGCTAAGGTTATCAGTGGCATCTAAATCAATACATCCATCCACTGCCCTTTTCTCAGTCCTTAGCTTTCATGATCTGTTAGGCAGGATCTGGCAATATCTGCCTGACTATACTTCCCCAAGACTTTTTTCAGGGGCCCGTAATGTCAAAACTATTTTCATACTGAATATTAAAACATTACACACCTTTTAAAATGCACTGCCCCTTTCAAACTGCATCTTAGTATGAGGCCAGATTTATAAATACATATGTACAAAAGTTTTAAGAGTATAGGAGTCCCAAGATCAAAAAGTTTCCTATATGATCTCTGCAGTCTCCTCTTTCTTTGGAGTCCACGACATATTGTCCTGAGTCCTGTACTATTTAAGCATTTTAATTGATTTTGTGGATGAAGATATAACACAGATGGCATTTTTATTATATTTGCAAATGATGCCAAGTTTGGTAAAGATAGCTAATAAAATGCATTAAATAATAGAAACCAGGATCCAAAAAGGATCTTGACAGGGTAGAACAATGGGCCAAATCTAACAGTATGAAATTTAATAGAGACATATATAAGATCTGACCTTTACCCTATTCTCAAGTTGAAATATATTTGCAGATGAACCCAGAATCTCCTGGGTAAAGCTTGCTGTGTTCTGAACTCCTTCCTACTTTCTGTGATAATAATACATTGCCCCCCAATGTGGCTCATGCGAATCAATGCTCTCAAGAAGATGAGTAAATCAAGAAGAGCCCAGCCAAGCTTCAATTAATCAATCAACACATTTTCCAAATACTATCTATCAGGCACTGTGCCAGGTGTGGAAGATTCAAAGAAAAAATAATATTAGCATTTATGTTGTGCGTTAAGGTTTGCAAAGTGCTTTATATATTTCATTTCATCCTCAAAACAACTCTTTGAGTAAGGTATTATTACTATCCTCATTTTATAGAGAAGAAAACTGAGGCTACCTGAGGCTGAGGTCATATCCAGAGACACGCAGCTAATAAGTATAGGAAGTGAGACTTGAACTCAGGTCTTTGTGTCTCCAAGTCCATCACTCTACTATGTCAGCAGAACTTGGCCTCAAGAAGCTTATATTCTATTAAGGGAAACAACACACACACACACACACACACACACGCATGCATGCATTGTGTAGATAGAGAGATGGATAGATGGATGGATGGATGGATGGATGGATAAACAAAACAAATACAAGACAATTTTAGGAGAGAGGTACTAGCAGTTTGGAAGGGGAAGGAATGAATCAGGAAAGACCTCACATAGTAGGTACTGTTTTAGTGAAGCTCTGAAAAAAAGTAAGGATTCTAAAATACCAAGGTAGAGAAGGTGTGCCCTACAGACATAAGGGTTTGAGAAACAGTAAGAAGGTCAGTTTGATACGATTTGCAAAAACTGATAGTGAAGAAAATCTAAAAATCTTTTGAAAATCAGCTAGTAGTCTATTCAGATTTGAAATCATTTGTTTTTAAATGTCACCTTTTACTGTCTGCCCTTTGACCCAGCCATACCACTGCTGGTTTATATCCCAAAGAGATTATAGGGGGAAAGACTTATACAAAAATATTTATAGCTGCTCTCTTTGTGGTGGCAAAAAATTGGAAAATGAGGGGATGCCCTTTGATTGGGGAATGGCTGAACAAATTGTGGTATATGTTGGTGATGGAATACTATTGTGCTCAAAGGAATAATAAATTGGAGGAATTCCATGTGAACAGGAAAAGACCTCCAGGAATTGATGCAGAGTGAAAGGAGCAGAACCAGGAGAACATTGTACACAGAGACTGATACACTGTGGTACAATCCATTGTAAAGGACTTCTCTACTAGCAACAGTGCAATGATCCAGGACAACTCTGAGGAACTTATGAGAAAGAATGCTATCCACATTCAGAGGAAGAACTGTGGGAGTAGAAACACAGAAGAAAAATCACTTCTTAAAAACAAGGATTGATGGGGATATGATTGGAGATGTAGATTCTAAACAATCACCCTAGTGTAATTATCAATAATATGGAAACAGGTCTTGATCAGTGATACATGTAAAACCCAGTGGAATTGTGTGTTGACTACGGGGAGGGGGTGTCAGTGGGGAGGGGAGGGAAAAAACATGAATCATGTAACCATGGGGGGGGGGATCTAAATTAATTAATTAAATAAAAATTTTCAATTAAAAAAAGTCATTTTTTGTTGGTGTTCAGTTGTTTTGGGGATGTCCAACTCTGATTCTGTTAGGGATTTTCTTGGTAAAGTTAGTGGAGCAGTTTGCCATTGTCTTCTCCAGCTCATTTTACAGATGAGGAAACTGCAGCCAGTGGGGTTAAGTGGCTTACCCAAAGTCACACAGCTAGTAAGTGGCAAAGGTCAGATTTGGACTCATGAAAATGAGTTTTCCTGATTCCAAGCCCAGTGCTCCATCCACCTAACTGTATAATTATCCTAACTATCACCTAGCCCTAAACATTCAGTGAAGAGAACAAACCATATTTATCTCAAGTTGAGAAGAACCATTGATGAAGAACGTGGAAATTGAGATCAACAAAAGGAATTTTGAGGAAATATTGTTCCTAGAGATTAAGAAGGAGTGGAATCATAAATGAAAAGAAACTGGCTACATGAAAAGAAGCAATTTGGCACTCCTGAGAAAGTGCCCCATTGGGACAAGGGCTATACCTATATTTCAAAATCCACACCATGCTAAGCCCAAAATAGGCACTACAGAGATTTGTTATGGAATAACCTGGCTCCTATAGCTTTATAGATAAAATTGGGAAAGCTAATTGGAATACTTCTTCTTAACCCCAAACCCAGACTGCATACTATTCCTACTTGCTCAATTCCTGACCTTATACTCAACCTTTCCATTAAAACAAAACAAAACAAAACAAAACCCTTACTTTTTGTCTCATTGATTCTAAGGCAAAAAAGTGGCATGGGCTGGGCAATTGGGGTTAAGTGACTTGCTTAGAGTCACATAGCTAGGAAGTGCCTAAGGACAGATTTGAAGCCAGGTCCTTCCAATTCCAAGCCTGGTCCTCTATTCACTGTGCTATCTAGCTGCCTCTCATTTTTTTTAACCCTTACCTTCCATCTTAGAATCAATACTGTGTATTGGTTCCAAGGCAGAAGCACAGTAAGGGCTAGGCAATGGAGGTTAAGTGACTTGCCCGAGGTCAAACAGCTGGGAAGTGTCTGAGGCCAGATTTGAACCCAGGACTTCCCATCTCTAGGTCTGGCTCTCAATCCACTGAGTCACTCAGCTGCTCTGCCCCATTTGTTTTTAAATCAAGATGAAGCCTAGACCAGAGTTTGAACCACAAATCTGACACATCAATTGAGGCAAATCACAGAATCTTAGAGTTGGATGGGACCCACAAGGTTAACTAGTATGTCCCATATAGCCATCATATTCCTCCCACCCCCTACCTTAAATCCTCTACTTCAATCTTAATCTCCCTAATTTCTTCAGTGAATCCTTCAATGTATTTACCATTTTGGTTGCCCTTCTCTGAGCACACTCTTATCTATTGATATTTTTATTAAGATAGGGCACCTACCCCAAGATTTTAGGATGTGAACAATTTTTTAAAGAAAACCTCAAAAATAATAGCAACCATGTTAAAAAAACACTTCAGACCACTAGGAATAAAAGAAATGTAAGTTGAAATGACTTTCATTTGAATCCCATTTCTGTAAATGTATGACCTTGGTGTCATTTAATATTTGTATCTTAGTTTTGAAAGGGGGGAAAAGGGGGCTTTTTGTTACGTGAATATTAAAAGGGATTGTTGCCAGGGAATTGAATAAATATCAATTCCCAGTAAAAATCCTCAAATCAATATGACTTTTATGGTAGTTTATTTACAAATGAGAGGAGGGAGAGAAAGCACGAAAATCAGAGAGAGGATAAGGTAGGATAAATAATCTAACAGACTGAGTAATTTGCTCTGGCCCCTGGTTCAACCCAGGCAGATTTAACTAGTCCTCAATTGGAAAAGGCTGAGCCAAGAGTCCCTGAGGCCCAAGGACCTGGGATAAATGGAGCAAAAACTTTAGTCTCTGGTACTCTCTTGAAAGAAGAGTTCCTTCAGAGAAATCCAGGAAGATTTAGTCTTTACACTTATCATGTGTAATTCCAAGGGAGAGATTAGGAGCAGTCACACCTAGTTGAAGGTCTCAGCCAGCACTCCTCCAAGTCCAAGACACAAATAAGAAGAGCTCCTTCAGGCCCAAGACACAAATCAGAAGAGAACTACAGGAAGTTGTCACTCCCTTTTAAAGGCACTTCTTTTTCATCACTTCCTGTGCCTTTCTCCTAATTTATGTGTCCAATCACAACAGATGCTTTGCTTAGGACTGCCCTAAGGGCAGTCAGTCAATTCTGATTTGTCACCCACTCTTGCACACATGGGTCACAGACCTCTCCACTTGAGAATTAAGTGCTGGTGTTTACACTTTTGGTGATTAGATTTGAGAATAGACAGGATAGATTTAATTTCATTATCACAATCCCCCCTGTGATCATTTGGGAGACTTGTCTCCTCACTTGATCATTTGACCTAATCATCTTGTACCCCTAAAAATCTTCTAACTACAATAGTTAGAGATAAGAGGGAAATAGAAGAGATAGAAAGAACAAAATCCTTTTTCTTTCTAAGTATGGCAACTTTCTGTATTCATGGTTACTGAATGGGTAATTACATAATTATAGATATCGCTTTAATTGGGCCTTGATTCAAGGATCTGTTATAAGTTTATTTTTCCTTTACTTACATGTTTGCACATAAGATTTTGACATTTTATATCTCACCCATGAGTTTTTTTTTCTTCTCTTTTATTTGGATTTTTTTTATGTTTTTGGATTTCTTTTGAAAATTGACTCATATACCCTCATAACTCAGCCATGTATCCTTAGGTGATATGGGTGTTTGTCTTTGCCCTCTTCAGGGGAGAATGTGTTATAATTCATATATTATAATCTATAATGTAAAGTTTAAATTCTTTTGAGAATAATTTCAGGATAAGAAATTTGCCACCTCCCCAGAATCAAGACAACGAACCTGTTTGAAGAAGGCACTATGAAAATGCCTGTGAAAACCTATGCTGCATCAAGAAGATCCAGAATGAAATTTAGGGTACAGTTGATTGAACTGTGGGGGTTAAATGCATTTGTTTTGAATGTATATTCTTATGCCGAAGGGGACTGCCCCCTAAATGACTTTTTGTCAATGAGCCTAGCAATCATAGGATTATTGGTTTTGTTCTCTTTTGTTTTTATCCCCAAATTACTGTAATTTAAAAGTTGGTTATGTTTACAAGAGCCTTCAGGGAGACCAGTTTCCGTCGGCTCTCAGGGGGGAAAGAGTTATTAGAAATTTGGGGGTCCTTGAACTACATTTCCCATTAGCCCACTGGATCCCTGTTGTTACATGATGATGTAGACAGTTACATGACGATGTAGATAGGAGGATAAAATTGAGTGGCTGGACTTGCTCTTTCTCTTTTGCTCCTGATCCAGCTTGGTGGTGGCAGGTAATAGCGGGCCTTTTAAACTGACTAAGCCAGAATGACATGTGGCTTCATTTTCTAATGGCTACAAATAAATCTATAAAACCATGATAATTTTAAAATAATAATAAATTTAAATAAATTTAAAATAAATCTATAAAACCAAAATAAATAATTTAAAAATCCTTTTTATATTAATTTTATTTTTTACATTTTTCTCATGTGTAGTATAGCAACCTTCCAATCCCTGGCCTTCTTCAATAATTAAGACCCCAAATATAGAGAAATTTATTCTGTATACATGTATAAATCTACTGTTATCTCCCCCATTAGAATATAGAATTACTTAAGAAAAGAAATAATTTCATTCTTTGTATTTTTATCCCCAACACCTAGTACATAGTAGATGTTAATAAACAATTATTGATTGTTTAATTTGAAATTCCAGTTGCATTCATACACCCCTGCCAAGGCTCGGAAGGTTGGGCAGAACAAGGTGGCTTTCATGTTATGGCTGCAAGACAGAGTATATAGGAATTTATGCCAATCCTCATTTATATTTCTGTGTTGCTATGCTTTTATTACTTCAATTAAATATTTATTATAGTTTCACAAGGAGGATGAAACAACTAGGAAACATAGAGTAGATAAAGTTGAAGGGGAAGAGTTTTCCTAGAATAGGATGGAGAATAGAGTCATGAGATCTGAAAGGGTAATCCAATACAAACCTTCTGTTGTTGTTGCTGTTGTTGTTGATGACTCCTTTTTCAGGCATATCCAACTTTTCATGATCCCATTTGAAGTTTTCTCAACAAGAACACTGGAATCATTTGCCATTTCCTTATCCATTTCATTTTATAGATGAGGAAACTGAGGCAAACAGAATTAAGTGACTTACCCAGGATCCCAAAGCTAATAAATGTCTGAGACTGGATTTCAACCCAAGAAGATGAGTCTTCTTGACTTCAGATCAAGCTCTCAATCCACTACAACTTCCAGCTACACAATTAAAATAAAAGATGAGGTAATGCCTTCCAAAAAAAAAAAAAAAAACTAAAAAGAGAAAGTTATCCAAGTCTTTGAGAGACAGAGAGTATCTGGCAGTTTCCCCAAAGTGCCTGCTATCATAAGATGGTGGGTATGACAAATAGGGATGGGTGTTTGACAGCATGTACCCTTGCTAAATAGGATCAGGAATTGTTCATGGCGCCCCTCACTAAAATACCCAAGAGAGAGAAACTGATATTTATATATAGTATAAATAATAACATATTTTATAC
>NW_025377159.1:0-4374 GCF_016433145.1 Gracilinanus agilis
CTCCTTCTCTTCCTCCTCCTCCTTCTCTTCCTCCTCCTCCTCCTCCTCCTCCTTCTTCTTCTTCTCCTCCTCCTTCTCCTTCTCCTTCTCCTTCTCCTTCTCCACTTATCCTCTGTTTTAGTACCAATTCTAAGAAGGAAAAGTATCAAGGGCTAGGCAATTGTTGCTAGGTGATTTGCTCAAGGTCATATAGATAGGAAGTATCAGAGGTTAAGTTTGAACCCAGGTCTTTCTAACTCCAGGCCTGGCTCTCTACCCACTATACTACATTGCTGCCCCTGAATAATTCTTTATAAGTAGATTGTGAGAACCAACTGACCAGGGCCAAGTCACTGACCCTCTTAGAGCCTCAATTTCCTTATCTGTAAAATGAGTATAATAATACATGAAACACAGTTGCAAACTTTGAGAGTTTGGGGTGGGGAGTTGGTGCTTAAATAAAAGTGTATTTTGTAAACTTCACACTATGTTAAGGTTGCTTTTTTATTGTACTTGTGATTTGACCAATATAAGGAAATCTGATGTTAAAACTCTCTCATAAATGCAGATGGGCAACTCCTTTGTAACTTAGAGACTTTTAGTTAGTGACATTGAGAGGATAAGTAATTGTGATTTGTCTATCTGCCCATAGCTAGCATCTGTCAGAGGGAGGACTTAAACTCAGCCCTTCTCAATTGCAAGTCTAACCTGTGAATCTGTTACCAGAGATAACAGGACCAACAGTTGTTTTCATTGTTTTTATTCTCCTCCTATGGTAGATGGTGCTCAGATGGAAATGATATTGGTGTAAGTTGATAACCTATTACTGTCCTTTGGTGTTTAATATTTGTCAGACTATAGTACAGGTGGTTAAAATGATAGTTTTTCATAATTGAATAAAAGTATTGGAATGGAAGGTCATCCACAGACTTGATGTGGACAGCTCCAGTAGCAGACAGGACAATGAAGATGGTATATACTTCATCCTGCTTCCACATTGCTTTAATTTATTTTTTCTGCTGGGTTTCTCTATTTGGAGAGATTTTCACTCTGCATAGACTGGTGGTTATGAGTATTGGGAATGGCCACATCTGTTAAAAAATGTAGCTCTCAAATTTTTATGGATCAATGTTATGTCTGGGTGGTTATGAGAGAGCATCTTTGTCTGTGCTGGTATTCAGACTCCAGTATAGTTTATTTGATGAATTAAAAAGGACATTTTGGAGATTGTATTTGTAGTATGGAGATTTGGCATCTGTTAAAGTGAGAGATAGCAGCCTTTTAGTGTATAATTCTGTCCACTTGATTGTGTCTTTCTATTCAGGAGGTGCTAAATGGTTGCAACCCTCAGATTACTATTATTCTGTTACATGGTAAAAATAAAAATGCAACCAAATTAAAACACATTCATTTATACTACCAAAGTGATTTCAAGTAAATTACACCAACATGATTGGGATACATTGAAATGCGACTTTAAGAAAATGGGGCATACCTATTACATTCTGGGAAATGACAGGTCCAAGCAGAACCACTTAATGAAACGATGGACCTGAGTTGGCTTCTTCTGAATGAAACATTTTATGCTGGTTGCAAGGTGAAGGGATAGAACTACAAAGAGCATCCAGCTTTATAGAAATGGATGCTCTTTTCTTAACCCAGGACCTCCCATGGATACTTGGGAGAGCAAAATGTCAGGCCAGGTATTCACCTTCCTTTGCAGCCACATTAGACTATGTTGATGGTAGTATCAGTAGCACAATCTCATGATACAAAGGAGAAAGATACGTTCACTGTGGAGATGGCTAGAGGTGTGCAGGCAGGGGTTTTCTGAGTTCTGTGGAGTTTTGCTGACTTTACAGTAAGATGGTCTTCCTCAGATTTTAATGCGCTGTGTCAGGAGAAATTGCATAATGGATGCAAGGGATTTTCTGTCTTCTGAACTGATTCTGTAACACATTTCACCCTTCTCTTCCTCAGAGAGAAGGTAATTAATGGGGTGTACAACAATTTCCATATGAAATAATCTTTAGAGGGGTCTGTGTGTGTGTGTGTGTGTGTGTGTGTGTGTGTGTGTGTGTTTAGTGCATTGTGGGCAGTGCAGAAGTATTCTGCGCTTATTATTAAGCTTCCCAGCATGAAACCAGAAGAAAAAAGTCTAGAGTGAAAGGCAGAAATAACTCTTCATTTTTATAGAACACTTTCCCTAATGAATTTGGATTATATTTCATAATGAAGCCATTAGTTCCCAGATCATGGCCTGGCTAAGGATAAACTCACTGTCAGAAATTGTGGCAACATCATTCAAGGAGAATGCTGGTAACTGCTCTTTTGGCTGCTCTCTTCTTAGCCAACCATCTCAAGGTTCTGTCTTTTTTTTTAATGTTCCTCTCCCAAGCGAAAACTAGATTTCTTAAAAGAGAGTTGGGGGGAGGTGCCAAAAATGAAAAAAAAAACGGAGCATATAATCCCATCGTGCTCATGTTCAGTTGTAAAAATGTTGTAGGGAGTACTGTATACCATAAAACAATCATTTGTCAAAAAGGCAAACTTACCAAACACCAATACCCTGTTTTTAAAAGATCCCTGGTGGGCCATGAACCGTACAGTGTTCATAAAAAGTTGTACTCTGGGGTTGGACACTCTTCCTTCCTCAATTACTGAAGTTTTCTGATGTCTCTCAAGATGGGGCATTAAATGCTTATTGTTGGGAAGCTTTGCATTGCACTTTCTGCCATGAACTCATGCATTCGTTAGCTCAGACTCTAAATTTTCAATTACTCTATTGGTAAGGCATCATAGAAACCAGTTCCAGGGAGTGAGCAGTATGGAGAGGTAGAGACCATCCTGACAATTAGCATTGCAGTTATGAGGTGTCAGCTCATGATCCTTTTGGTTCATTCACGAGATCATGTGCAATTATTGATATATTCTATTTATACTAGTCAGAAATTATTCAGCCCTCTATTTACCTTTTTTTAAAACCCATACCTTCCTTCTTGGAACCAATACTAAGTATTGGTTTCATGGCAGATGAGCAGTAACAGCTAGGCAATGAAGGTTAAGTGACTTACCCAGAGTCTCACAGTTAGGAACTGTCTGAGGCCAGATTTAAACCCAGGACCTCCTGACTCCAGGCCAGGCTTCCTATTCACTAAGCCACCTAGCTGTATCCACAATTTCCTTCTTCATCTTATAGGCATCTAAATATTTTTTCTCCTAAGTAGTACAATGGATGGAGCATAGACTGAGAATCAAGAAGAAAAGTTCAAATCAAAGAGAAGATTCATCACCTTGGGAAAGTCACTTGGGCTCCCTTTGCCTCAGTTTTATCAACTGTAAAATAAGAATAATTATAGCACCTACCTCTCAGGATTATTGTGAAGATCAAGTGAAATGTTTATAATGCCTTAGGGTTAGGGTTAATCTACAGATGACCTTCCATCCCAATATTTTTATTCAATTATGAAAAGTCATCATTTATTCCACCTATGCTATAATTTGATGATGTCTGACACTTAGTAGGCACCATATAAATGCTAGTTGTTAGAGTTGTGGTGGAGGTGGTTATTTTCTATTTTTAAAGCTTAGGTGGTTTTAGAAAAAGCAATTCAATTCAACAAACATTTGTGACGTACCTAGACACCAGGTAGTGTACCATAGAGGAGAGAGAATTAGTCAAAGAGTTAGGAAGACCTAGGTTCAAAGCTTTACCTTTGATATACAATGGCTGAGTGAACTTGGGCAAGTACATTAACCTCTTAATGCCTCAGGAAACAATATAAAATGACAAATAATTGTTTCCCATAGCAATAAAATCACAATTCTAGACACTTTCCCACCACTACCTTGACATCTTTAAAGTGCCAAACACTAAGCATCCTACTAAATGCTGGAGATACAAAAAATAGAAGCAATATAACTTTTGTTCCTCAAGGAGCTCATTTCCTATTGAGGGAGGCAATAGTAGTGTGGATACATATATACTAAATAATTATATTTTACCCCTATAATCCTTATAATACTACATGTGACTGTATGGAGAAGGAATTAAGATATGGGTTGAGAAAGGGGAGAGTTTGGAAAGATGAGAGGGAAGGAAGGAATAGCATTTCTTTTTCACTGATGGATTCTTTCATAAGGAGATGCTTATCTGAGAAGGAAAGACCCTTAACTATGGAAGAAAAAAAGAATTTTGGGAAATTTCCATGACACATACTTTCAAAAGTTTTCATTCTGAAAGACTTGTATGAAGGATGTATCATTATAATTAGAATGGATTTTTAAAAACTCTATCCCTAGAAACACAAATGTCATTTTAGGTAGATAAAAAAGATACTATAGAGAGTCATTGGTATTTTCCAACTTTGAAGATAATTTATATATATATATATA
>NW_025377160.1:0-1153 GCF_016433145.1 Gracilinanus agilis
GCCCATGCACTCTTCGTCCTTAACTTCCTCACGCTTGATGCAGAAGGTCGCTCTGCAGCTGACCGCCACTGGCACCCAAGTACTTCCTCGAATTTGGCTACGGTCCTGTGGCGAGACCCCCTCACTGGTCTTTGGCACGGCCCTGACCCAGTCATTACCTGGGCAAAAGGCTCTGCCTGTGTCTTTGATCAAACTGGGAGTAACGCTAGATGGATCCCATCCCACTTGCTAAAGCCTTTTACCTCGCACACTAACCCTCTCGAACCAGGGCCCTGTCCCTGAGGACTCTCTCTTGTTCTCTTCTAGGCCCTATGGCGATGCGGCCAACGATGCTCCTCATGATCCTCCTTCCCGCCTACTACCCGGCCCCAATCATGGCCTCTTATAGTCCCCATCACCCCATCAAATTGACCTGGACCTTCTATAACCCCAACACTGGAGAAACCGTCAACTCCACCTCTTCCAACAATTGGCTGGTCGGAACTTGGTTTCCAGATCTCTTCTTCGATCTCTGTGACATCGTGGATAAGAATTGGGACCCTTCTCCTCACAAACCCTTCCCCGGTTATGGTTGCGCGTCCCCAGGACAAAGATCAGACACCCTGCAGTTACCCTTTTATGTCTGCCCCGGCTTTGACACAATCGAGTAATGTGGGGGCCCTGCCGACGGTTACTGCGCCCATTGGGGCTGCGAAACCACTGGATCGGCATATTGGCTCCCACAGCCTCATTTGCAGACAGACCTTATAACTGTCCTACCCTACACCGCACCATGATTGGAGCTGGGGTCTGCAAAATCAACGGCAACTCGAACAGAGAATGTGGCCCCTGCTATGACAAAGACACCCACCCTTATACCCCCTTGGCTCGCCCCAAAGGCCGTTGCAATACCATACGCATCAGTTTTACCAACAAAGGCAAGACTGCCCCCAATTGGGACAGGGGCCGGACATGGGGTTTGAGACTTTACAGACATGGCTTCGATCCCGTTGCCCTCTTCGCCATAAGGCTAAAAATCGAATGTCTTCCCTCTGTACCCATTGGTCCTAACCCCGCCCTCTACCCCCCTAGGCCTAAGCCCCGACCCCTGCCTTCTCCTCGACCACCGGAGACCCATTCCCCCGCGTCCCCTTCACCCCCCTCCCTGGACTCA
>NW_025377161.1:0-1033 GCF_016433145.1 Gracilinanus agilis
TTGCCTTATATTAAGCCATCCCAGAATTCCTGATATATTCATCCTTTTAGACATTTGCCTTTCTTCTCTGTTATTTAAAAATCATATTAACAAATGATTACTCTATTTTATTAGGCTTTTTTTTTTTCATAAAAACAACTCCATGTTTCATTTCTTATTTTTTTAATTCAATGATTTTCTTACACTGAATGTATTTAATGTCACCTTTAATTTTTAGGACTTCTAATTTAGCATGTAATTGGGGATTAAATTTGTTTTTTAATTTTGTATCCAATTCATTGATTATGTCTTCCTCTATATTACTGATATGGGTATTTAAAAGAAATAAATTTTCATCTACTGCTTTTGCTGCATCCTATAGGTTTTAGTATGTTGCCTCATTATTCTCTTTCAGAAAATTATTTACTGTTTTTGTGACCACTTTTTTAACCTACTCATTCTTCAAGATTGGGTCATTTTAGGGGGCAGCTGGGTAGCTAAGTGGATTGAGAGCCAGGCTTAGAGATGGAAGGTCCTAAGTTCAAATCTGGCTTCAGACACTTCCCTGCTGTGTAACCCTGGGCAAGTCACTTAACCCCCATTGCCTAACCCTTATCACTCTTCTGCCTTGGAGCCAATATACAGTATTGGCTCCAAGTCAGAAGGTAAGGGTTTTAAAAATAGATTAGGTCGTTTTAAAAGTTTTCAATTAATTTTTTTAATATTTTATTTTTTAGAAACATTTTCCATGGTTATATGATTCTTGTTTTTACTTTCCCTTTTGCCCCTCCTTAACCACCCCCCATATCCAAAGCACATTTCCACTAGTTTTAACATGTGTGATTAATCAAGATTTATTTACATATTATTGATAGTTACATTGGTAATTTTTAATCTCTGTTTCCATGGTTCCTTATTAAATACAATTTTTACTACATTATGATCTGAAAATGACACATTTAACAGTTCTTCTTCTCTACATTTAACTCTAAAGTGTTTATGCCCTGATATATGGTCAATTTTGTAAAGGTAGTATGGAACGCTAAACAAAAGG
>NW_025377162.1:0-8168 GCF_016433145.1 Gracilinanus agilis
CTCAGAGTTGTTTTGATTTCCATTTTTCTTATTACTAAATTTGGCAGAGGCTTTCATGTGGTTGTTAATAGTTTACCTTTCTTCTTCTGAGTACTGTTCATATTCTTTGGCAACTTATCTATTGGGGGTAGGATTTTGTTAAAACTAGATAATAACGTCTGTTGATCTACTTGACTGGGCACACATAAGTTGCAAAATTATTTGCAGTGTTGAAAGTAATCAGGATGTCTCTTTCTACCTTTTTACATTGTGGGATGCCCACCCTTCCCTCAGGGTACCTCATGTGGCATATGACTGACATAGAAATCAAGTTGGGTTTGCAGTATCAATCCATATATTATCTGTTAATAAGACCTAATTTTCCTTTTTTTGAGAGAGAGGAAAAGAAAATAGAAATACAAACTCTAATATTTTCTTGTCCTACCTGAGTGGATCATCTTGTACGTTGGAGACCACCATACTAGATAACCTGTGAAGCTCCTTCTAACTCTGTGTTTCTGTAACTTTGTTTTTCTGCTCATAATGCCAGGCAGAATTAAGAATGACGTGTTTCTGATAAATGCTCTTTAAAAGCCATTAATGTTTATTAGGTTCTTTGTTCCTGATTACATTTTATCACTTGAGAAAAACTGCCAAGTCCGGCCTGTCTTTTGATAAGGATGATGTTGGTTGGTGTTAGGTTTGTCTTCTGTCATCTATTCATTTATATTCTGTCTCTGGACCAGGGACCGGACAGCAAGTCCAGAGTTGGTTAAGTATAAACAACAAGAGACATTCCATTCAGCAATTATCGAAGTACCCTTTATGTGGAAGCTGCCATGCTAGGCACCGAGGAGCCAAAGCCAGAAGGGAGTCTGTTCCTTTCCCAAGTTACTTATATTATATTGGGGCAATACAACATTTATGCAAATAAGCAAACACAAGTAAGTCATTTGAGGAAGGAGGGAATGTTAAGAAGGGGAGAAGTAATCATGGAAGTCCTCTCCCAGAGATGACAGCCAGGAGAGCCCCATAGGAAGATCTGAAAGGGATCTAAGCTCCTTGAGGGCTTTGTCTTTGTAGCCTCACATCTGGCACAGGACTTGGCACCTAGTGGGTGCCTAGTAAATGTTAGTTTAACTGAATTGAGGCATAAATGAAGAGGATGGTTCATCAATGGCCTGGATATGTCCTCAGAAGATGTATTCAGGAGCAGGAGCTGGAATGTCAAGGTGAGGGGATGGCCTAATTTTTTTTTAATTTTAGGAGATAAAAAATTTATTTTAAAACTGACATTTGGTAAAGGAAAAAATATAGACTATTTCTATTTCCCATTTTTCAATAGAAATACAATAATTTAGGGCTGTGCTTAGTATACTCTGTCCTTAAAACATGCAAAACCAAATTAAATGGACAATAAAGGATAACCCATTCCACTTTTCTGCTACTCATAATCACTTAAGTTGTACCATTAAATACTGGAAGACAGCTGATTAGATTAGAACTTTAGGGCTAGTTGTTAATAGACATTATTGTATTATCAAAATTAAAGGAAAATTAAAAATATATACATATATAATTAACATGCAATATTAACTGTTATTTATGGGAACAGCTTAATTTAGTGTACACCAGGGATGGGCCAACTACGGCCCGCGGGCCAGATGTGGTCCCCTGAAATGTTCTATCAGGCTGCGCAACATTATTCCTGATCTGATGAATACAATGAGTAGGATACAATACAATGAAACTTGAAAAGAGTTGCCTTAGAAACAGACTGACAGAGGAGCATTTCCTGTTCTTTGACCCCCCCTTTAAAAAGTTTGCCCATCATCGGCGTACACAGTTTAAACACAATGGTAGGGTCTTAGTCTACTCAGATGCTAGAGTATGATGGCATTTCGCGTGGCATGGAGTTTCCTCTTCCTGATAAAACAAAACTTGGCAAAATTTGGCCACTTGCTCTAAAATGTATATGTAATAGGATGGAGATGAAGGAAAAAATGAGAAAACATCTTAGGTTTGTCTCCATTATCAATTTCTTGCATTTTTTTCAAAATCCCAACTATAAACACAAGCCTTGGAATTTTGTATCAGTTGTTTAGGGGTTTGGGAGTGGGGAATGAAATTAGTTAACAAATGTCTTCAGCATTCATATCCTCTATTCGTTTTTATCTTTCTATGATACCCTTTGTAAGACTGAGATACCATCTCCATAATTTGAAATTATTAGTTACTAAAATGACTTTGAGTCGAATAATGAAAAAAGGATTTGTACAGTGTAATAAGGGGGATAATAAACAGTTCAGTTTAAGGAAATATTAATGTAGCAAATAAACTTGATCTACTCACTAAGAAAAGTTAATCAAATTTGTCTTTAATGGCCAGGATAACACCTTGTGCCACAGGCATCCTATCCATCTGAACATGAGCTATTTAATGCCATATTAAAACAATCTCAAACTTGAACTGCAACTTACTCAGTTTTCAACACTTGGAAAATCTTCAGGCAACATATAGTTAACAGAGATAGTCAATTCTAACAACAGCATCATCTGTGAGAAATATCCATTAACACTAAGACAGTTTCAAATTCCAGGTGACTACATCACTGACTGGTAATGTAAAGATCTATTTACTCATTAATTTTGGTTGTCTTCTATTGATATTCTCTCCTAAAAATATCAAGAGTGATCATTTGTCTTTCTTCATTATAGTGAAGGGGAGAAAACCATTTCTAATATTTGCTACATTTTGATAATCTTGTCATTTTTAGTTTGCCCGCTCAAAAAGGATATATTAATTCCAGCCTCTTCTTTTTCAGATGATAGTATGGGAATAAACAACAGACCAATAATAGTTTTGTTGCTTAGAAAATCTGAATTAGAATCACAACACACAATCAGCTGTCATCTCTTGTATTGCTTTCATCTATTTACCCAAGAAAATTCTCTCAACAATCTTTGGAAAGGTGTGTAATTCTCAACCTAATTCATAAATGTTCAGGTTTTTAGAGTATCTCCATCTTTATTATTTGCGAAGGGTAGTGGATGTTATCCTAGCAAAGATGCCCCTATAAACCATTACCCAAATACATAATCATTTCTTCTAATTTCATATTTTATTCAGTATCATTAAGAAAAGTATTATTGGAAAGCAATAGCAGTTTAGGAGGAAGTAAATGGCACCTAAACTAAACAATACCAGACATCTCGATGTAATCTGTTTATTTTCTAAGACTACAGCAGTCATCCAAAAGCAATTTAGTTTTAGCCTAATCTGGCTGAAACCTAGAGTACATTTATATTATGCCAGTAATATGAGATAAAGACCAAAAGATTAGGGATTAGGGGGTTTCAGTGGAAGCCTCTGGAATTGGTATTTCATTCTATGGACAATAGGGAGCCACTGAAGACTTTTGAGCAGGGAAGTAACACAGTTTAAAACTTTTTTTTTGTTTCAGAAGAACAGATGTGAAAACATGTGATGAACCCTACCTTACGTGACCTTGTTACTTTAAAATAGACAACAAAATAGAGCAGAGAAGTATATATTATCATTTAGTGAAACATTTTCCATTAGGATAGGAGGTAGATGTGACTTCATTGGAATAAACATTTTCCATTAGGATAGGAGGTAGATGTGACTTCATTCCTAAATGAGGAAACTCCCTGTACCTTTGCAGGTTGGTGCCTTCCCTACAGCTTTATTGGCTTAGAAATTTGCCTAAAATGCCATGAGGTTAAGTGATGTGCCCAACAAGCATCAGAGGTACTCTTTTTACTTACTCCCCCACGCTGATTTTCTCACATTGTTAGACCATGGCATAAATATTGTCACAGGGGCTTCAGAGAATACTTACTGGACTAAGGCCAGCAAACCACAGTCATTTGCCAATAGAGGTCCCTGGGAGCATAAAAACAAATCTTGCAGGCTAACACTGGGTTATAGCTGGACAAATGAGAAGAATCATGGGGTAAGGTGTCTGTGTGAGTATAAAGATTCCATCAATTCATGGGTAGAATCCCCAGGGGCCTGTTATACTTGTGAATTCAATAAAGGCCACAATGGAGCCATTCTGAGAAAACAAATAGTGGCTGAATGACTAAACCAACTAACCCTCAAGTATTTATTAAGGACCTACTAGGTGCCAGGCACTGGAATGAAAATATGCTCAGTAAGTGGAGAAGGCAATATCCCTATTTTACAGATGTGGACATCGAGTCTCTGAGAGATTATTATCATGCCTATGGTCACATAGCTAGTAAATGTTGAGATTGGGATTTGAACCCAAGTTTTCTAGATTCTTTGTCTACACTCTAGCTACCAGGCCATACTGTAGACCCCTTCTCTCTCCCTCCCCTCCAGAAGGATAATCTAGGACTTTGGGCCACATTTAGAGGAAGATAGTCAGTGTGATACAGATGATTTCGGTCTTGCTATGAATCAAAGTACTCAGAAAAATTCCAGTGGCTCAGTGAAGATAATGCTCACATACCTCATGGACTAACATTTTTCATTTGACAAGGAAATACTTGCTTTTTTGCTGATGGAGTCGACAGATACATCCAAATCTGCAGCTAAAGGAAAGAAGAGGAATCATAAGGAAAAGAACCTCCCATGGGATGGATCCCTGACCACATTGCCTCCCATTCTAGTCCAAAAAAGGACTTCATCACCCAGCAGGCACTGCAGGTATTTGAGGGACGTGATCCTTGCACTGGGCTTCAAATGTTAATAAATATAAATGTATGCAAAGTAGGTAAAAACAAGGTAGTATGGAAGGGAAAGTACAAGTAGTTAGCAGGGTCAGGAAGGGTTTCAGATAGAAGATAGGGCCTGAATTACTTCTTAAAGAGGGGACCTCTGCAAGGCAGAGGTAAGGGACGAATGCAATCAAATATGGGGTACAGCAATTACAAAGACTTGGAGTCTGGACATGGAGTCCTACATGCAGTGAACAGAAAGGTCAATTTGGCTTATATCACCAAGCTTGTGAGGGAGAGGATAATGTCCATTGAGGCTGGAAAGATAGCCTGAGGCCAGGTTATGAAGGGCTTTAAAAGCTTAAAAAGAGGAATTTATACTTTATTTTAGAGATAATAGGAAGTCACTGGAGTTGGTTGGGGGTGGAGTAGGTAGGTGGTCACCTCTACATGTAAGAAAAAGAGAGCAGTGTGTTAGACCACCTGGAGTAAGGGAGAAACTTGAAAAAAGGGAACAATCAGGAGCCTAGCTCAGGAACTTAGGTTGGGAATGATGAGGGCCTGAACTAAAATGGTAACCGTGTGAGAGGACAAAAGGGATCAGATGTGAGAAATGTTGTGAAGGTAAAAATGGAAAGATGGGACAACAGAAGGACTATGGAGGGAGCAGGGTGAAGGAGAGTAAGGAGTCAAGGAAATGTTGAAATGATGAACATGGGACAAGGGCAGAATGAGGGAAGCTTTAACAAAAATAGGACCCTTTGGAAGATGAGAGGATTATGGAAAGAAGATAATGAGTTTCCTTCTGGAAGAGGTCTTTGGGATGTGCAGTTTGAAGTATCCAATCTAAGAGGTAATTGGGGCTGAAGCTTGGATAGACTAAGGTTGGAGATATAGATAGGTAGGTTAAGTAGATAGATAGATAGATCAACACACAGAAAGGTAGAGAAAGAAAAGTCAGAAAAAAGTAGGAAGATCGATGAATAGGTGGGCAGGTAGATAGACAGGTATCTAGGTAGATGGGTAGTTGGTAATTGGAAACAGAAAGGAAAAAGAAGGAAGGAAGGAAGGTAGGTAGATAGATAAATGAATAGGAAGATACATAAGGTAGGTAGGTAACTAGAAAGGAAGGAAGGAAGAAAGAATGAAAGGAAGATCTATACAGATGAATAGGTAGTTAGGTAGATGAATTAGATTAGATTGATAGGTAGGCAGATACATGGGTAGTTGGTGGATAATTAGGAAAGGAGGGAAAGAAGAAAGAAAGGTAGATAGAGGGATAGAGAGATCCATAGTTTGATAGGTAGATGGGTAAGTAGGTAATTAAAAAGGAAAGGATGAAAGGTAGATGGAATAAATAGGTAGATGCATAGGTAGATAGACAGAAGAATAAGTAAGTAGGTAGATGAATTAGATTAAATAGGCACTTAGGTAGATAGATGGGTCAGTAATTGGGTCATTAGAGAGAAAGGGAAAGAAGAAAGAAAGAAAACAAGTAGGTAAAAAGAAAGGTAAATAGATTAAAATGAGAAAGAAAGAAAAAAGGAAGGTAGGTAGATAGATGAATAGATAGATTAGACAGGTATGTAGGCACACAGATGGGTAGGTAGGCAGTAAATTAGAAAAGAAGGGAGAAAAGTAGATGGATGGATAGATGGATGGATGCATAAATATAAAAGACAGATAACTAGGTAGATAGCTACATACATAGAGGATAGAGAGAGTTAGCTGGAGAGAGAGATACAAAGGCAAAAAGAGAAAGATAAATAGATAAATACGTACACATAGGTTAGAGGGAGCCAGATGTTTGGACAAATAGGCAGATGCACCCAGCCAAAATAGATAGATGCATACATACATACAACTGGCTAGATAGAAAACTACATAGATCTATAGATACATATATAGGTAAATAGGTACCTCCATACAGGACAGAGAGAGCTAAATGGAGAGATAAATATGCAGACAGACATACAAATATACATAAATACCCATTGGGTAGAGAAAGCTAAATGGATAGAAAAATATGTTGATCAATACATACACAGATAAATACATACATACATTCAGGATACAGATAGCTAGATGGATGGATAGGTAAAGGGGCTGATAGATAAATGCATAATTATTGGATAGAGAAATCTAGATGGATAGAAGAATACATAGATCAAAAGATAATTTGATAAATCCATAGATACATGCACATAGAATAGAAGGAGCTCGATGATGAGCTAGATAAAGAGGCAGGTAGATAAAAACAGAGGTAGACACACACACATACATAATAGAGCACCAGTTGATACATATATGAATAATAGAGAGAGATGGATGGATACCTATTATATACCAACTGTATACAGTACATGTAATGAAAATTGGAGAGATAAGGAGGCAGATACATACAGGATAGAAAAAGCTAAATGGGCAGAGAATACATTGATCGGTACATACGTATAGGATAGAGAGAGCTAGCTAGCTAGAAAGATAACACAAATTGATAGATATATAGATACATAGATACAGGATAGAGGGAACCAAATGGAGATAGAAAGCAGCAGATTGCTACAGAGATACACGCATACTTACATCTGTGATAGAGAGTACGGCTAGATACAGGCTTACAAGATAGGATTACATGGATCAATTGGCAGAGAAATCTGCATATACAGACAAATCAACATACTGCATGAGGGAAGTATATGGAGAGAGAGATAAATAGGCAGATGAGTAGCGAGATACAGATAGGTGGATACATCCATGTAGAATAGATGGATAGATAGGTAAAGAGGCAAACAGACACAGAGATAAATATATACACACATAAATACATGATAGAATGAACTGGATGTGTAAATAGGTACATGGATCAGTAGTTACATGGATTGATAGATTCATACGTGCATCCATGCATACAAGATTGAGAGAACTACAGGGATAGAGAAACAGGCAGACAGATAGGTAAATACATACACGTGTACTTACAGGATCTAGAGAGCTAGAAGAATAGACAGATACAGAGGCAGAGACGGATCGATACATCCATACATATAGGACAGAGAGAACTAGATGGCTAGATAGATAGAGAGATGGAAACATTTCTACATATATGAAGCATAGAGAAAGTTAAATGGATAGAAAAATACAGTGATCAATACAGAGAGTAATGAATAGATAATACAGGATATGGAGAGGGCTAGAGAGAGATACGTAGGCAAATACACACTCACACAAGGAAGAGTGATTAGAAAACTACATAGATTGATAGATATATAGATAAATAGATACATCACTAGACAGAGGGAGAGATTGATGGAGAGTTAGACAAAGAGGTAGATTATAAGTCGATTACTTACCTTATAGAACTAGATGGATATATAAATGATGTATACATACATATAAGATAGAACTAAATGGATAAAGGGGCAGCTGCTTATATACATATATAACATACATGAAAGAGAGCTCGATAAACAGCAGATAGAC
>NW_025377163.1:0-10273 GCF_016433145.1 Gracilinanus agilis
ATGATTATCTCAATAGATGCTGAAAAAGCCTTTGACAAAATACAGCATCCATTCCTATTGAAAACACTGAAAGTATAGGAATAGAAGGACCTTTCCTAAAAATAATAAACAGTATATACCTAAAACCATCAACAAACATCATATGCAATGGGGATAAATTAGAAGCCTTCCCAATGAGATCAGGAGTAAAACAAGAATGCCCATTGTCACCTCTATTATTTAACATTGTACTAGAAACACTAGCAGTTGCGATTAGAGAAGAAAAAGAAATTGAAGGTATCAAAGTAGGCAAGGAGGAGACTAAGCTAACACTCTTTGCAGATGATATGATGGTCTACTTAAAAAATCCTAGAGAATCAACTAAGAAGCTTGTAGAAATAATCAACAACTTTAGTAAAGTTGCAGGATACAAAATAAATGCACATAAATCATCAGCATTTCTATACATTTCCAACACACTAGAGGAGCAAGAAGTAGAAAGAGAAACACCGTTTAAAATCACCCTAGACAATATAAAATACTTAGGAATCTACCTACCAAAACAAACACAGCAATTATATGAAAACAACTTCAAAACACTTTCCAAACAAATAAACTGGATCTAAACAACTGGAAAGCCATTGGTTGCTCATGGGTAGGTCGAGCTAACATAATAAATATGACAATTCTACCCAAATTAATTTTCCTATTTAGCGCCATACCTATCAAACTACCAAAATACTTCTTTACTGAATTAGAAAAAACTATAACAAATTTCATTTGGAATAACAAAAGATCAAGAATATCAAGGGAAATAATGAAAAAAAATGTGAAGGAAGGGGGCCTAGCAGTACCAGATATTAAACTATAGTATAAAGCGGCAGTCATCAAAACAATATGGTACTGGCTAAGAGATAGAGAGGAGGATCAATGGAATAGACTTGGGATAAATGACATCAGCAAGACAGTGTATGATAAACCCAAAGAGCCCAACTTTTGGGACATGAATCCACTATTTGACAAAAACTGCTGGGAAATTTGGAAAACAATATGGGAGAGATTAGGTCTAGATCAACATCTCACACCCTACACCAAGATAAATTCAGAATGGGTGAATGACTTGAATATAAAGAGGGAAACTATAAACAAGTTAAGTGAATACAGAATAGTATACTTGTCAGATCTCTGGGAAAGGAAAGATTTTAAAACCAAGCAAGAGTTAGAGAAAATTACAAAATGCAAATTAAATGATTTTGATTATATTAAACTAAAAAGTTTTTGTACAAACAAAAACAATGTAATCAAAATCAGAAGGGAAACAACAAATTGGAAAAAAATCTTTATAACGAAAAACTCTGACAGGGGTCTAATCACTCAAATATACAAGGAGTTAAAGCAATTGTATAAAACATCAAACCATTCCCCAATTGATAAATGGGCAAGAGACATGAATAGGCAATTTTCAGGTAAAGAAATCAAAAGTATCAATAAGCACATGAGAATGTGTTCCAAATCTCTAATAATTAGAGAAATGCAAATCAAAACAACTCTGAGGTATCACCTCACACCTAGCAGATTGGCTAAAATAAAAGAAGGTGAGAGTAATGAATGTTGGAGGGGATGTGGCAAAATTGGGACATTAATGCATTGCTGCTGGAGCTGTGAACTGATCCAGCCATTCTGGCTGGCAATTTGGGATCATGCTCAAAGGGCTATAAAAGAATGCCTTCCCTTTGATGCAGCCATACCATTGCTGGGTTTGTACCCCAAAGAGATCATAGATAAACAGACTTGTATGAAAATATTTATAGCTGCGCTTTTTGTAGTGGTAACAAATTGGAAAAGGAGGATATGTCCTTCAATTGGGGAATGGCTGAACAAACTGTGGTATATGCGGGTGATGGAATACTATTGTGCTAAAAGGAATAATAAACTGGAGAAGTTCCAGGCGAACTGGAGAGACCTCCGGGAACTGATGCAGAGCGAAAGGAGCAGAGCCAGAAGAACTCTATACACAGAGACTGATATACTGTGGTAAAATTGAATGTAATGGACCTCTGTACCAGCAGCAATACAATGACCCAGGACAATTCTGAGGGATTTATGGTTAAGAAAGCTACCCACATTCAGAGGAAGGACTGCAGGAGAGGAAACATATAAGAAAAACAACTGCTTGAACGCAAGGGTCGGGGTGGACATGATTGAGGGTGTGGACTCGAAACTACCACACCAATGCAACTACCAACAATTTGGAAATTGGTCTTGATCAAGGACACATGACAAAACTAGTGGAAATGCGCATTGGCCATGGGTGGGGTGTATGTGTATGTGGGGGGGTTAAGGGGAAAGGAGGAGCATGAATCATGTAACCATGTTAAAAATGAATATTAATAAATGTTAAAAAAAAAAAGAATAGTTTCCCAAAGGCTAATAGATAACAGCTGCCAGACTCTTGATTGGGATTTAAATATAAAGCATAAGTTTGAATTAAATTTAACTATAAATAGAAATAAATATAGATTAAATATAGATTGATATAAATATAACTAAAGGTAGATTTAAATATAAAAAAAAGTTCTCCAGCTTTCAGCAGTTTAGCTCATATTAAATATGGATGGTTGAAGCCAATATACAGATAGTCCAACAATCCATATACCATTTGAGGGTGATTGTGTACTTCTGTCCCTGCAAAGGATTGAGTTAACATACTTGTTTTTTGTTTTTTAACCATTGAATATCATTGAGAAAAAAAAAGAAGCAGAATGCTAAAAGACATGAAAGGAGATGGCTTTTCAAAGCTATGGAGTCATGTAATAGTGAAGTTCTTCGGACTTGAAGTGTGAAAAGTTGGATTCTAGACCCAGATTTATTGCATATTAATTGTATGACCAGAAAATTTCCTTATCTTTTGCTTATTGGTTTACTCATTTGTGAGATGAAATGCTTGGACTAGCTTTACTTTAAGGTGCCTTGCATCTCTAGAACTTTATGATTCTATAGTATATACTATCTTGTCTACCCAGCATTTTGTTGAAAGATAAATCAACTGATGAAGAATAAAATAAACAGAATCAGAAGAATTTAAATGATGACCACAATAATAACATAAAGGAAACATTTTTGAAAGATCTCAGTAGTCTGACCAAAGCAGAACCTGGATATGACTTCAAAAGAGTGATGGTGAAAAAATATCTCACACCTCTCAGAGGCAGATAAGAGAGGAAAGATACAGAATCAAACCTGAAGTCTCAGGCAATGTATGTATTTTTTTTTTATTGTATCCACATAGTCACTGTTTAAAGGAAAGGTTGCTACTAAGAGGGAAGAGGGATAATTGTTAATAGTGACACACATGAAAAAAATCCATAAAATGTTTTGAATGAATCAAGAGGAACATATTAAGGAGTAAAATATGCAGAAGGGAACATAGAGAAGAATTTTCATGTTTCACAATTCTCTGTTTAACTTTATATAGGATGCCTCCAAAGTCTTAGTACAGATTTAAATTTTAATAGTTTAGAACTCTAGTAAAACTTGAATCACTGTACTTTGTATGTTTATATAAATATACACATACACTTAGTCTGACATATGCATTCATATTGTATATATGCATATGCATATATTTTATGTGTATATATAAATAATATTCTTTTCTAAAATTTCAGCAAAGGCTGTTTCTTCCACTGTCTTTTCCCCATCCATCTTTGTATTTTGAAATGTTTCTTGATTGTTAAGTTCATAATTAAAAATTAATTTAAAAGATACAAGTATAAAAACATTTGTAGAGCTATTTTTTCGTGGTGGGAAGAATTGCAAGTTAAAAGAATGTCCATCACTTGGTAAATGATCAAACAAGTTGTGGTATAGTATTTTGATGGAATACTATTGTACTATAAGAAATGATAAGAAGGATAGTATCAGAAAAATCTGGGAAGATTATATAAACTGATGGAAAGTGAAATGAGCAGAACCAGGAGACCATTTTGCACAATAAAAACAATATTATAAGGAAAATCCACTGTGAAAGACTTAGCTACTCCAGTCAAGACAATGAGCCAAAACAAGTCCAAAAGATCAAACATGGAAAATGTTATCCACCTCCAGAGAAGAAATAATCAACTCAGAATGCAGACTTTTAAAAATTCCTAAATTTTTATTGCTTTGTTTATTTATCTTTTCTTTTTCAATATAACTAATAGTCTTCTATGACCTCACATGTGAATCAAAATTAATTTGCTTACATTCTCAAGGAGGAGGCAGGTGCCACAGGAGAGAGATAATATGGAAATTAAAAAATTTTTAAATGATTGTTGGAGACAACTAGGTAGCTCAGTGGATTTGGAGCCTCAGGTCACACAGCTATGAAGTATCTGAGGCCAAATTTAAGCTCAGTACCTAGCTGTTCCTCTACATATATTTTAAGTGAAATATTAATTTTCAAAGGATTTATAAATTTCATTAATATGGATATATCCTCCATTGGAGTAGGTTGCTGGCCATAAATGCTGTTTTTCAGCATGATTTATGTTCATATTCTTTTCTTATTTGTCTTTATCCTCTTGAGTGCTGGAGTAACCTCTGTGTATACTTACAAATACTTATTTGTTATTAATATTTTTCCTTCTCTTTTATACAACTTAATCAATTGTCTAAAATTTCACTCAATTCATTAACTATTAGTAATTTACTTTTATTTAAATTTAACTATTAATTCTTTAACTGGAAAAACCTTCATTCCCAATAGTTTATACTTTTATCATAGTCAGTAAGGACGGAGGGGCAGATGAGGACATCAGAAACTGAATCAACAAAGCCAGACAGGCATTTAACACCCTGCGGTCTCTCTGGATCTCCAAAGCACTGTCCCTCGTCACTAAGCTCCGAATCTTCAATAGCAACGTAAAGGCCGTCCTCCTATATGGATCAGAAAGCTGGAGAGTGACGAGCGCTAACACCAATAAACTCCAGGTCTTTGTTAACAGATGTCTACGTCACATCTTGAACATCAGATGGCCTGAAAAGATCTCCAATGCTAGTCTCTGGGAAAGAACAATCCAGTACCCCATTAGTCAGGACATAAAGAAACGTAAGTGGAGATGGATAGGACATACGCTACGAAAACCGGAAGACAACGTAGCCAGACAAGCATTGAGCTGGAACCCTTCAGGGAGGAGGAAAGTTGGAAGACCAAAACAGACCTGGCGAAGATCTGCCGAAAATGAAACAAAAACAGTCGGAATGACATGGGCCCAGCTGGGGGAAGTTGCCCAGAACAGTCTGCTGGCTTGAGATGGTTGCGGCCCTATGCTCCTAAGGAGTCAACAGGAATAATAAATAAATAATAACTTAGGAATATTGTTTATTTAAAATATGCAAAGTATGAATATTTCAAGCAATAAAAGAGGTATTCAGTAAATAATTATGATGTTTTGGCTAGGAAAAGTGTTAACAGCCTAATAAATCTCAAACCCTTAATATTATTATACATGATTCCTCTTCACTTGCTTTATACTATTTAGTTCACTCCAGATACTGATAAAATTCTCCAAAGAATCTTCCTCCTATTTCTTCTTAAACTGAGTTAAATTAAATTTCTTAGCATATAAACTAGACTAGGCTTTTTACTTATGACCTCTCTTATTAACCTCAGTTAATATAGGAAATTTCCTTTTCAAAATACATTATACTTAACAATTCCACCTAAACTATTCATATAATTCTGTTTATAAGATTTCATTGTATCATAACAGTTCTGATGAGAAAGAAGTTTTTTCACACCTTTTTATCTGTCTTGTTCATAGATACTTCATAGGTAACATTTAAAATATATACCTTTTCCCTAATTCCATAAGAAGAAACACTGAACAGTCATTTCTTAAATGACATTCCCAAATGACCACACAAATTTCCACAACATTTCATTTGGTTCCTTTAAAGTTAGAGTAAGGGTTTCTGCAGTCTCTGTGATAAAGACATTAGAAACAGGGATTACACATTATAAAAGATCTCCCCACTATCTTAGAGCCCTTTCCCTGGTTCTTTTCATATTTGAATGGCACTTAGGTTATCCTTATTTTGTTTCTTTTTCGTGCTACATGAACTTTTCTTGTTATGCATTTTTGATAATATGTGTTGCCACTTTTTGCTCATTAATTATACATGCTGGAATAGTAAAGTGATTGAAAAATGATTATTAACTTATGACACATAACTGAATTGATAGGTCACACCCCAGCCATAGTTAAGATTGAAACTTTAAAAGAAAATGTTTTAATCCTTAAAGAAGTGAATCCTCAGTCAAATAAGAATTCAATCCTTCACTTATTCTTTGAATGTTCTTGACTGATTTTGAGATGTTCTATTTAGAAAAAAAGGAAAGATAAGAAGTTATTTAAGATTTTTCCTTTTTAATTACTTCTTTGTTGAACTGAGAGCAGAGATTTCACATTGTTTAGGGATTTGGATTGTTCTCCATTAATCACTCCAAAAATAGTATTCCATGAATGGAGTCCTTAACTCCCAAAGTGCTAAAGAAGGGGGATTAGACTTCTTCTATTTGCCCACAAAGGACAGAATCATAAGAAGAGAGGTTGGAGTTGTCTGAGCTACCTCCTCACACCTGTCAGAATGGCAAATATGACAGTAAAGGAAAGTGATAAATGTTGGAGGAAATGTAGCAAAATGGAGACACTGATGCATTGTTGTTAGAGTTGTAAACTGATCCAGCCATTCTGGAGGACAACTTGGAACTATGCCCAAAGGGCTTTTAAACTGTGTATACGTTTTGATCTAGTAATACTACTACTAGCTCTATAATCCAAAAAGTTAAAAAAAATGGGCCAGGAGAAGGACCTACTCATACAATAGTATTAATAGCAATCCTTTCCATTGTGGAAAAGAATTGGAAACTGAAGGGATATCCATCATTTGGGGAATGATTGAACAAATTTTGGCATATGATGGTGTTGGAATACTTTTGTGCTGTAAGAAATGATATACAATATGATTCCAAAAAAAGCTGGGAAGCCCTACATTAAGTGATTCAGAGAGAAATAAGCAGAACCAGGAGAACACTATACACATTAAAAGCAATATTGTGGGATGAACAACTGTGAAAGACTTGGCTAATCTCAACAATACAATGCTATATTCTAGGACAGTTCTGAAGGACTTATGACAAAGAATGCTATCCAACTCCAGAAAAAGAACTGTTGGATTCTGAACGTATATCAAAGCATACTATTTTAATTTTAGTTTATTTGGGTTCTTATTTTGGTGTTTTGGTTTTATGTGATTATTCCATTACAAAAATATGGAAATATATTTTACATGATAATACATGTATAACCCTGAATAATTGCTTACTATTTCCAGGAAGGGGTAGGGAAGGGAGGGAGGGAGACATTTCGGATCTTATAACTTCAGAAAACTTAGTGATTAATTGTTATTGCATGTAATTGGTAAAATAAAATATCTTTACACAACAAAATGATTGGAGTTAGAAAAAGAAAACTTAAGATACGTGTCCAGAAAATCTTCCTAACAAATAGAACTGTCCAAAAGTGTAATGGGCTGTTTTAAGAAGTGAAAGTTTCACCATTATTATAGGTCTTCGAGAAGAGGCTCAGTGAATGACTACTTGTTGAATACACTTTTATTGGGAATTCCTTTTGGATCTGAGGTAGATCCAGTGGTCACTGAGGTTACTTCCAACTTTAAGAATTCTTTGATTATGGGACTTCCGGTTAAGATGGCGGCAGAGTAAGGAGCAGCTACTCGATCTCTCCTGACCGAACCACACAGAACCCCTCAAGGGGAAATAAAAACGAGTCCAGAGGAACGAAGGAACCCCACAACAGGGCGCAGCATTGAAGGTACGCAGAATCGGGGCATTTCCACACTTTAAAGGGGTGAAACAGTTCACACTAAAACACGAGAGGAAGAAGCCCCTCCCCCACCCCCCACACCGCACAAGCCGGTAAACAGGACTGGGGCAACCAGAAAATCACTGGCAGCCCCTGAGCCCGTACCTGTGCGCTGCAAGACGAGGGACCCCAGGTGGCTGGGACTCTCCCTGAGCGCCCACGTGGGTGAAGGCACCGCCTCCGGCAGGGACAAAGGCCCCTAAAACTCGGCCTTTCCCAAGCACTGAAGGCATCGCCTCAGGTGAGAATAAAGATCTCCAGCCCACGGACTTTCACTACCTTCTGTGGGGGTGAAGGCAGGGCCCTAAGAGCATCAGCGCAGGCAAAGGCAGTGCCCTAGGCTTGAATAACGATCTCCAGCCCAGGCTTGGACCTCCAGTGAGGACCCGGTGCAGACCTGAGCTTGGCTGTGGAAGCAGCCCCAAAGACTGCTGAAGGAACCTCGGGCAGAGGGGCAGACCGGGAACTACCAGGAGTACCAGGCCCGAGGACAAGGAGACCGGAGGCCCCCCCCCCCCCAAGCTTGCAAGGCCCAGGCAGACCCGGAGTGCAAAGACAAAGCGGAAAAGGGGCGGGGCTAACAATGGCCAGCAATAAGGAAATCCAGAAGAAAAAGACCATCAAGAGACACTCTGGAACACTGGACAACTTCTACACAGAGAAAATCCAGACAACAGAGGAGGGAAAACAAAAATCCAAACCTCCCCAAAAAAATGAAAGCTGGCCACAAGTTATGGAAGAGTTTAAAAATGAAATGCTAAGGAAGATGGAAGAAATCTGGCAAGAAAATAACAGTTTAAAAGGCAGAATTTCTCAATTGGAAAGTGAGACAAGACAACTGAAGACCAAAAATGACCAGACTGAAAAGGAAAACCAGTCCTTAAAGGCTAGAATCGAACATTTAGAAACCAATGATCTCTCAAGACAACAAGAACAAATAAAACAAAGTCAAAAGACTGATAAAATAGAAGGAAACATGAAATATCTCAAGGAGAGAGTGACAGACCAAGAAAACCGGTCTAGAAGAGATAACTTGAGAATCATTGGTATTCCAGAAAAGGCAGAAATTAATAAAAACATGGACTCCATACTCAAAGAAATTATTCAGCAAAATTGCCCTGAAGTTCTACAACAAGAGGGCAATATAGACATTGAAAGGATCCATAGAACACCCTCTAAACTGGACCCAGAAAAGTCAACACCTAGAAATATAATAGCGAAATTGAAGAGCTTTCGAGTCAAAGAAAAAATCTTACAAGAAGCCAGAAAGAGACAATTCAAATATCAAGGAGCACCAATAAGGATCACACAGGATCTGGCAGCCTCAACACTAAAAGAACGCAAGGCTTGGAATACAATATTCAGAAAGGCAAGAGAGCTGGGCCTGCAACCACGGATCAACTACCCAGCGAAACTAACCATATACTTTCAGGGGAAAGTATGGGCATTCAACAAAATTGAAGAATTCCAAGTTTTTGCACAAAAGAGACCGGGACTAATTGGAAAGTTTGACACTCAAACACAGATATCAAGAGAAAGATGATGAAAAGGTAAATAAGAAACAGAGGGAAAAGAAAGAAAACTCATAGTCTTTTAAGCTTGACTCTTTAAGGGCATAAATAAGATCTAAGTATCTGTATTACTAGGTGGAGAAATGCTATGTATAGTTCTCTGTAGTGAACTCTATACACTATTATAATATTCACTATTATAGCAACCAGAAGAATAATGCATAGGGAGAGGACAGGATACTAAATGGTCTAAGATGACATGGGGGGTGGGAAAGAGGGGAGAAAGAGTAGGGGACACCAAGAAAAATACGAGTAAATAAGAAAAATAAGATATTCTATTACACACAAAGAGGGCATGGGAAGGGGAGGGGATAAATACTACCATAAGAAGGAGAGGAAGAGAGCATTAAGAGGTAATAATCAAACCTTACTCTCAGTATAATCAACCCGGAGAAGGAAGAGTAGCTTTATTATCCATCTGGATAAAAAACTCCATCTAACCCTACTGAGAAAGTCAGAAGGGATAAACCAAAGGGAGCAGGGGAGTGGGGAGGCCAAAAAGGGAGGGAAGAAGAAGGGGGAGGGAATTCATTCGGTCTTTAAAAAAAACAAAAATAAGGGAACAACAAGGGAGGGGACAGAAAGGGAAGTCAATCAAGGGAGGGGATAAGGGATACTGGCTGAAAGCAAACCACTGGTGTAAAAGAAAATAGTGCAATAAGAAGGAGTGGGTCTAGGGGAGGATACAAAAAATGTCAGTGAATACACAACTAACAATTGTAACTCTGAATGTGAACGGGATGAACTCACTCATAAAACGGAAGCAAATAGCAGAGTGGTTCAGAAACCAAAATC
>NW_025377164.1:0-2015 GCF_016433145.1 Gracilinanus agilis
AAAAAAAAAAAAAAAAGGTCATTTACAAGGGCAGCTAGGAAGCACAGAAGACAAGAGGAGTGCCAGGCCTGCAGTCAGGAGAATCTGGATTCAAATCTGACTTCCTAGTTGTGTGACCCTGGGCAAGTCACTTAACCGGGTTTGCCTAGTCCTTGCCCATCTGTCTTCGAGTTGTTACTAAGACAGAAAGTAAGAGTTAAAAAAAAAAAAAAGTCGGTTACTAACATGACGGTACAGACTTCGGGCAAAGGTCAGGAGGGAGAAGATGGAAAAGTCCCCAAACTGGGGTAACCGAGGTCCAAAGTGGGGAAGCCCACTGTGAACTTCACAGATGACTGAATCGGAATGCCTGGCACGAAGCCGCTTTCCGTCACTGGCCGCCAAGCCAGCAAAATCGACTCATTGAAAACATTCATCTGTCAGCTTCTGAGCCCGAGCCCCGAAGATGACAATTCTCCCAGAGGCAGGGCGGGCTCAGCCTCGCGCCCCCGGCTGGTTCGGTGTGGCCGCGGGGGGCCGGCGCCCATCCTCGAGAGCCCTAGTTCAGGCGGAGGAGGAAGGGCCCACTCCGGGAGGCCCCTCCGCCTCCGTCCCCGGTAGCCAGACAGCGGCACTGTCAGTTAAAATGCCCTTGCTCTGCCTTGCACCTGCCAAGCTGAAGACACAGTTCTTTCCCATAAAGCTGTCATATATCTTGATAAAGTGTATCGAGCGTATTTGTAAAATATGTGACATTTGCAAAATTGGCCCTGGTTCAAATTTATGACAGGAGACTGACTGCTTTATGCTTTGGATATACAGCCTTCAATCTCGGGGGCTCCGGGTCAGAGAATCTTAAATATAAACTTCCAATTTGTAATCAGCCAGGCAGCTTGGAGTGGCGCCGGGAGAAATGAGCTCTTCGGCTTCGGAGGGAGGGACACCAAGCCCAGCTGGTCTTCCCGAGACTCAGGGGGAGGATCGAGGAGGAAGGAAGGGCCCGGAGTGCCGAGGACCCCGCCCCGCCCTGCCCACCCAGATTTCTAGGAGGCTTCACCTTGAAAGGGGGAGAGGAACGGGAAGAGGAGAGGAAGCCGGGGGACTTTGGGGAGGACGGGGAGGCGACCTTGGCTTCCCTCCCTGCCTGCTGCCCCAGGCTCTGTACGAAGACTGAAGGAGGCTCTCGAGGGGATTAAGAACGGAGGCTGGGGGAGGCAGCATTCCTGATCTGGGAAATCTGCTGGGACTCCCACTCTTAAAGGGCACCAGCCTACCACAACAGCTCAGGCAAGGGGCGAGAGGTGCCAAAGGAATTGTGGGCATTCTTGATAACGCTCTCAGTGACTGGTGTCTGTCTATACAGTTTGAGATAGTGGTTATTAGCAATCTCCGGAATTAGCCGGGACTCTCAGAGCTCATCCGCACTCATTGCTTCCCCATTCTAACCTTATCGCCTCCCACCAATTCTCAGGGCCTTAGATTGCTACCATGTCCTGTCTGTACCACAATATTGATCTAGGAATTGTTTATAACCAGGCTCATCTGATCCTGTGCGTGCCCATATTCCTGACAGCTAGATGCTCCAATGCATTGAGGCCAATGGCCAGGAACACCTGAATTCAAAACCTGCTTCAGACAGTAGCTGTGTGACTTTGGGCAAGTGACAACTTTTTTCAGTCTTAGTTTCCCATTTGTAAAAAATGGAGATAAAAAACAAACAAACAAACAAAAAAACAAAAAACCTACCTCCCAGGTTTGTTTTAAGGGTCAAATGAGATAATTATAAAACAAATTGTAAGAAAAATTTGTAGTATAGTGCCTAGCATATAAATAGGTGCTTAATAAGGGTTCCTCCCTCCCTCCCTCTCTTCCTTCCTTCCCTCCCTCCCTCATTTTTTCTTTCCTTCTTTCCTCCCTCTCTCCCTCCCCTCACTTCCTTCCTTCCTTCCTCTCCTCCTTCCTTTCCTCCCTCTTTCCTCCCTCCCTTCCATCCCACCCTTCCTCTTTTCCTTCTTTTCTTCTTCCTCCCTTCCTTA
>NW_025377165.1:0-2000 GCF_016433145.1 Gracilinanus agilis
ATATATATATATATATGTAATTTCATCCACGTAGTACTCTTTCCAGCAATGCAGACCACAGCTATGAGATGAATTAGTAGAGGATAACTGAAGACCATCATTGCTATAAAAGCCAAATTAACAATCATTTATTAAGTGCTTTATATTTGCCAGAAGTTGGGTTAAGAGCTGTGGACACAAGTACAAACAAAAAGACAGTCCTTGTGCTCAGGAGGCTTACATTCTAATTGGTGAAGATAACCCCCCCCAGAGAAAAGGAAACCAAAAGGGGTGTGAAGTAAAGGAATTGTGTGGATATTGTGTCCAACCCACAAAGTCAGAAGGAGAGCTGGGTGGAGAAAGATTAGCCTGTACCTCTTTCAGAATGAATTACCAATGGAAGAAGGAGTCAACCCCATTTGGCGAAGATACTAGAGTGATTTGTCATTTCCTTTTCCAGATCATTTTACAGATGAGGAAACTGATGCAAAAAAGGCTTAAGTGACTTGACCAGGATTGCACAGATGGTAATTGTCTAAAGGTACATTTGAACTCAGTAAGAGAATCTTCCTGACTTCAGACCTGAAAGTCTATCCAATGTGGCACCTATCTACCAAGCAGAGATTGTAATCTTCTGTTATAACCTTAGAGAAATCAAGATCAAATACAGATAGAAGGAAGGCAAATGGCATGTTATTTTTTAAAAATAATAATATTATTGTTGCTTTTCTGATTTCAAAGTATAACAATTCACAGTTGGAACTATAAAATGGTGGGGGGGTACACATAAATTTTATTTATTTTTTAATTTTTAAAAATTCATCCATTTATTTATTTATTTAAGTGGTTTGGTTTTTTTTGCCATGGTTTCATGATTCATGTTCTTTCCCTCCCCTCCTCCTTCCACTCTCCCAGAATTAACGAGCATTAACAAGCATTTCCACAGGGTTTTACTTGTATCATTGTTCAGAAAAGAGTTTATAATTAAGTTTATTAATGGATTTTATCTAAGATCTATATTTTAAATGTATTATGCACATGTAGCATACAAGACCAATTCCAATCAAATTACATTCACTGAGTGTTCCAAGAATGTATGAAAACAAGCGAAGAATTGAAGATACCACGTAAGGCTGCCCAGCATCCACTTATGGTTTTATCTTGAGGTTGGGGGAGGATTACATATGCTAACTGTGTCTGTTTTCACCTCCCAAAGATTTAATGTGACTGACATTTCTGCTTCCTCCTCCATTATGTGCAAACTCCATCAAGTATTTACAAAGGTGAACAAGAAGGAAGAAAATTCAGTGATTGCCAAATGTGCCTGGATGAGGATTTACAGAGAAGGAGGTGTGTAACCTAAGTGAACAGATTCCTGACAAAAGGCAATTGGAACATCTGGAACGTATAACCTCATAGGACTACTTTATTCTCCCCAGGTTCTCTTTTTCTTTTACTTCCTGAGCTGCTGTCCAGCCAACGACCATAGGAAGTCATATTCATTTTGGGAGTTGAAATATATGTGATGATGCAGCTGCAAATATCAGAGTAGGGTCAAAATGCGATCAACTGTACAAAGAATAATTGGGACACAGGCTCTTAAGAACAGCTCATTTTATATTCTTTCTACATATATAGTAAATAGAATCCTTTTGATACACAATGAGAAACAAATAAAAAATCACCATATAAATTAAACAACTGCAAAAATCTACAGAAATGGAGGAAATAGGAACAAAATTAGGGATATATATGTATATATAGTCATTCAACTTATCTCAGGGAGTAAATGAGACAATAGATATGTGTAGATAGAATTTACTCCCCAAGACTGGTCTATCCAGCATCCCATTTGCCTGTGAATGCTATGTGAACACAGAGGTGTGCTGGGTGATAAAGAACAAATTTTTTTGTGTGACTCATCCCTGGCACACACTCTCTCTCTTTCTCCCTCCCTCCATCTCCCTCCTTCTCTCTCTCTCTCTCTCTCTCTCTCTCTCTCTCTCTCTCTCTCTCTCTCT
>NW_025377166.1:0-2896 GCF_016433145.1 Gracilinanus agilis
CTAAAATGTAAATATGATTAATAAAATAATTAATATTAAAATTATATTAAAAGTGTGATGGCTGTCTGAAACTGACATTTAGGGGCAGAATACAAATGTTCAGCTATTTTCTGAGCTTGCTCAAAGAGGGCAATAAAGCCCACTTTTCAGGAAGAGTCTCCTGGCTTATTTGTAGCTGGTGATTCTTCCCCTGACTCCCACAGTTTCTCTTCTTCTCCCACTTCATTCCCCTTAGTCTGTCTCCTTCTTTGTGACATTGCTAACAGAGTGACACATGGTTCTGGTTTCCTCTTCTTTTCATTTCTCCCTCAGGCCAAGAAGCAAGAAAATTGCATCTCTACTCCCTGGGCCTGTTAGCTTGCAGGTACATTTATTTCCTATCAGAGAAATCAGCAGAATGAGCATGGGGATGGAGGAGGCGGGCAGGGAACCATAGAGGTCATTTAGTCCAACCTATTTATTTTCGTATAAGGAAACTGAGGGTGGGGTTTATCCAAAGTCACAGAGGTAGTGTAGGCAGAGCCAATTCTCCAGGATCTCAAGCTACTACACCAAACCAGACTAGTGGGGTATGAAGCAAAAGTTCTTAAACTTTGGGCCACAGACCACTAAGTGAATAGATTTTAAAGAGTTCTCTGAACTTTAATAGGAAAAAAAAATTACATCTTTATTTTCCCTCACCTCTGAATAATATTTAGCATTTCCTTCAACTAATTAAACATATTCTGAGAAGAGGTCTGCTGGTTTCACTAGACTGTCAGAAGAATCCATGAAACAAAAAAAGTGGAGAACCTTTGGCATTAGGGCAGCTGGGTGGCTCGGTGGATGGAGATCCAGGCCTAGAGATGGGAGATCCTGGGTAAAAATTCTGCCTTCAGACGCTTCCTAGCTGTGTGACCTTGAGCAAGTCACTTATCCTCAATTGCCTAGCTCTTACTGCTCTTCTGCCTTGGAACCAGTACTTAGTATTGATTCTAAGACAGAAGGTTTGGGTTTTTAAAAAAAAAGAAGAAGAAGAAGAAGAAGAAGAAGAAGAACCTTTGGCACTGAGAAACAGACACCTACTTCATATCTTCTAGATATCAGATAGACCGAAGGCAAGGCCTGGAAGGTCACCTACCTGGTCCATCAGCCAATTTTTATGTTGGATTGAAATCTAATTAGAGGCTCTTCCAAGTCAGAAGGCATTTTCTTTATATAGTAGGCGCCTACTATTTCAATTGAGTTAGCTTTTGCTAGGCACTAGGAAATACTATAATTTAAGACCTTGCCCTCATTTTGCTACATGGTGCCATGGAAAGGCCTAGTGGACTTAAAATCAGAGGGCCCGAGAGGCAGCTAGGTGGCTCAGTGGATAGAGAGCCAGGTCTAGAGATGGGAGAATAGAAAATTCTTATCTGTGTGGCTCTGGCAAGTCACTTAATCCTCCATTGCCTAGCCCTTACCACTCTTCTGCCTTAGAACCAATACTTAAGATCAATTCTAAGATGGAAGATAAAGGTTTTAAAAAAAAAAAAGAAAAAGAAAAAAAATGAGAGGTCATGGGTTTAAACCTCTTTTTCTTTTACTACTTTTACTACTGTGGGAGTTTGGACATTTCACTTCTCTGAGTCCTAGCTTCCTCATTTTTTAAATGTGAGGATTGGGCTGCAGAGTTCCCAGAATGCTCCCTTTCTAAATCTGTGATCTTGTGACCCTTTAAAATGCCAACATTGATTACCTCCTCCACAAAGCTTTTTCTGACTCCTCTAAGCTGGTAGCAACCTTTCCCCCACCTCCAAGCCTCAAGTAATACCTTTATTTAATACCTCTCTAATGCCTTTATCATGGAACATTTTGTATTGCAGTCATTTGAGTATGGATCCCATCTCCCTACTGTTCTATAAGCTCCATGGGGAGAAGAACCCTACGTTATCTAAACATTTTATCTCCAGCAACACTCCAACCCCTCTGGCTGTGTCCTGATGGAGGCAAGTTAGGATCAGAGATTTAGAGATATAAGCAAGGGTGTGTGGGTCAATAATTAACAACCCACTCTATGGGGTGGAGGGTGAGGGTGGAATGTACCCAGGACACACTTTTCAGTTTAATCTGCATTATCCACATTTTTGCCATTGCTTTCTTAAGTCCAGACACTCACCAAAAGAATGAATCAAGCCTTGCTTTGTAGCATTTGCCAGTTTCTAAGCTGACCCTAAACATTGAACAGTCAATTCTCTTGATTCTAAAACACCGCCAGTGGCAAGAAACCTTAGGAGACATCTACTGAAGTCCTTCATTTTACAGATGAGTAAATTAGGTCCCTGATCTTGTTCAGGATCATCCAGGTAGTAGCAGGTAGCAAAGAATAAATTCAAAACCAATGCTCCTCGCTCAAATTCAATGCCCTTTCCACTTCCCCATAACTACATCTCATCAATCTTTTTTTTAAATTATTATTATTAGATTGAATTGAATTATAACATCCCCACTAACATCTTTCACAAAAGGGAGACTTTCTTATAAATATCACCTAAACTCATCCTCTCTACCCCTTGCTCTCCAGAACACCCCACTTACATCTTTGACAAAAGGATAACAATAATCCATCCTCTAGACCAGGGATCGGCAACCTTTTTGGCCGTGAGAGCCACAAACACCACATTTTTTTAAAATGTAATTTCGTGAGAACCGTACAGTGCTCACAGTGCGCTCCTGTAACAGCGCCTGAAAAAAATTGATTTTATGGCTCCTGCAGAAAGAATGATATCTGGCCCTCAAAAGAGCTAGATATGGCTCGAGAGCCATACATTGCCGACCCCTGATCTAGACCCTTTGCTCTCCCCTCTTTCTGACTCAAAGTAAGCTTATCCCAAGGCTATTATCTAGGTCAAGGGAAACCCTCTTGTTGCTGCAG
>NW_025377167.1:0-1197 GCF_016433145.1 Gracilinanus agilis
CTAGTCAAACAGGCCTGCTAGCCATTCCCTATCCATGACTTTCCCACCTCTGCACAGATGGTTTCCTGAAAGGCTTTCCTTCTTCACTTCAGACTCCTTCATCCTTTAGATTCCTTCAAAGGTCAGCTCAGGTAATATCTCCTTCACAAGGCTTTTCCTCATCCTCTGAGTTGTTAGTGATTTCTTTTCTCCCACTTGAAATTACTTTATATTGCTCCATAATTACTTACCTATATAGCTATTATACTTTCCTAGTAAAATATAAATTCTTTGGAATTAACAGGCGTTTAAGCACTAGCAATATAAGTATACTTAAAAAAAAAAAAGATGGAAGACAGCCTTAAAAGATAAGGCAAGGAAGGTTCATTTTTATATTCCTAGGATCTAGATATTTTAAAAATTGTTATACACACTCTCTCTCTCTCTCTCTCTCTCTCTCTCTCTCTCTCCCCCCCCTTTCTGTCTCTCTCATGAGAATTGCCTTCTATAAAAGATGAAATAATAGAGTAGCAAAATTCCTCTTTTTAGGTTTTGTATGTACATGATCTGTATATATGAATATGTATTCAGAGACTGGTCCTGAGATTTCATTGGTCTGGGGAACTGCTTCTATGAATGTTGATCCCATAATTGAAGAGGTGAGGCAAAAGAGACCCTCATTCTTGTCATTCTTATACCACCTTACCTCTCAGGTACAGAACAAAAGGAAGGGGACTGGTTAGGGCCATCCCTAGGGATCCAGACAAATCAAATTTTCCCACAATGTTGTCCAAAATAACTCTAACTCTTTGTTAAGTCATCTAGAGTTAGGAAGACTCAAAATCCCCTTTGATCTGAGGCAATTTTTAAAAATTTTTTAAACATTTATTAATATTCATTTTTAACATGGTTACATGATTCATGCTCCTACTTTCCCCTTCACCCCGCCCCCGCTCTCCCCCCAACCATGGCCGATGCACATTTCCACTGGTTTAAACATGGGTCCTTGATCAAGACCTATTTCCAAATTGTTGGTGGTTGCATTGGTGTGGTAGTTTCGAGTCCACATCCCCAATCATGTCCTCATTAACCCATGTATTCAAGCAGTTGATTTTCTTCTGTGTTTCCTCTCCTGTAGTTCTTCCTCTGAATATGGGTAGCATCTTTACCATAAATCCCTCAGAGCTGTCCTGGGTCATTGTATTGCTGCTGGTACAG
>NW_025377168.1:0-2010 GCF_016433145.1 Gracilinanus agilis
GTTTTTTAAAGGGCTAATGAATTCCCTCCCCCTTATTCTCCCCTCCCTTTTTTGACCTCCCCACTCCCCTGTTCCCTTTGGTTTATCCCTTCTGACTTTGTCAGTAGGGTTAGATAGAGTTTTTTTTATCCGAATGGATAATAAAGCTATTCTTCCCTCTCCGGGTTGATTATACTGAGAGTAAGGTTTGATTATTCCCTCTTGATGCTCTCTTCCTCTCCTTCTTATAATAGTATTTATCCCCTCCCCTTCCCATGCCCTCTTTGTGTGTAATAGAATATCCTATTTTTCTTATTTACTCAGATTTTTCTTGGTGTTCCCTATTATTCCCCCCCTCTTTCCTCCCCCCTCATGTCATCTTAGACCATTTAGTATCCTATCCTCTCCCTATGAATTATTCTTCTGGTTGCTATAATAGTGAATATTATAATAGTGAATAGAGTTCACTACAGAGAATTATACATAGCATTTCTCCACATAGTAATACAGATAATTAGATCTTATTTAAGCCCTTAAAGAGTCAAATTTAAAAAATTATGTTTTCTTTCTTTTCCCTCTGTTTCTTATTTACCTTTTCATGTTTCTCTTGATTTTTGTGGTTGGGTATCAAACTTTCCATTTAGTTCTGGTCTCTTTTGTGCAAAAACTTGGAAATCTTCAATTTTGTTGAATGCCCATGCTTTCCCCTGGAAGTATATAGTCAGTTTCAATGAGTAGTTGATCCGTGGCTGAAGACCCATCTCTCTTGCCTTTCTAAATATTGTGTTCCAAGCCTTGCGGTCTTTTAGCGTGGAGGCTGCCAGATCCTGTGTGATCCTGATTGGTGCTCCTTGATATTTGAATTGTCTCTTTCTGGCTTCTTGTAGATTTTTTCTTTTACTTGGAAGCTCTTAAATTTTGCTATTATATTCCTTGGTGTTGACTTTTCTATGTGCAGCGTAGAGGGTGATCTATGGATCCTTTCAATGTCTATATTGCCCTCTTGTTGTAGAATTTCAGGGCAAATTTTTTTATTTTAAACCCTTAATTTCTGTGTATTGACTTATAGGTGGAAGAGTGGTAAGGGTAGGCAATGGGGGTCAAGTGACTTGCCCAGGGTCACACAGCTGGGAAGTGTCTGAGGCCGGATTTGAACCTAGGACCTCCAGTCTCTAGGCATGGCTTTCAATCCACTGAGGTACCCAGCTGCCCCTAATTCAGGGCAATTTTGCTGAATAATTTCTTTAAGTATGGAGTCCAGGTTTCTATTAATTTCTGCCTTTTCTGGAAGACCAATGATTCTCAAATTGTCTCTTCTAGACCGGTTTTCTTGGTCTGTCATTTTCTCATTGAGATATTTCATGTTTCCTTCTATTTTATCAGTCTTTTGGCTTTGTTTTATTTGTTCTTGTTGTCTTGAGCGATCATTATCTTGTAATTGTTCAATTCTAGCCTTTAAGGACTGGTTTTCGGCTGTAATCTTTTGGTTTTCCTTTTCAATCTGGTCATTTCTGGTGTTCAATTTGCTTATCAGTTCATTTGATTTCTGAGCCTCACTTTCCAATTGCAAAATTCTGCCTTTTAAGCTGTTATTTTCTTGCCAGATCTCTTCCATCTTCTTCAACATCTCATTTTTGAACTCTTCAATAGCTTGTGACCAGCTTTCATTTTTTTGGTAAGGTTTTGGATATGATTACTTGTTTGGCCTCCTCTGTTGTCTGGATTTTCTCTGTGTAAAAGTTGTTGAGTGTTCCAGAGTTTTTCTTGATAATCATTTTCTTCTTCTGGGGTTCTCGGCTTGCCATCGTTAGCCCCGCCCCTTTTCCACTTTGTCTTCACACTCAGGGTCTGCCTGCGCTTTCTAAGCTCCCGGGGGCTCCGGTCTCCTTGTCCTCAGGGTCAGGCCTCCTGGTAGACCCCGGTCTGCCCCTCTGCCCGAGGCTCCTTCAGCAGTCTCAGGGGCTCCTTCCACAGCCACGCTCCTGTCTGCTCCGGGTCCTCAATGGAGGTCCAAGCCTGGGCTGGAGATCT
>NW_025377169.1:0-3391 GCF_016433145.1 Gracilinanus agilis
GTATATATATATGTATGTATATATACTTTCTTGTGAGAGAAAATGGGTCATATGTATATACATATGACCTATTTCCCCTCTAAAGAAATTATACTCATTTTTATAGGCTAAGTTATTTCTGTTGTAACCTTTTTCTTTAGCCATTGGACATATGATATTGAAAGATTTCCTTTATTTCCTTTATTTTTAAACCATGTCTTGTGTGATTTTGACCGTCTAGAAATAACTGCACTACTCTCTTTTAGTGTGAGGCTGCTTAGGGTCAAGCTCTGTCTTTTTCTACAATCCTGACCTAGGATCACAGTCTGGTCATGGGCTAGGAATGGGATTTGGATAAATTGTTTCATAATGTGTTCCAAAGTACCTAATCTGACCCACTGTCGTGGGCTACAACATCCCTCCATTTATGGGGCTTGTTTAATATCCTGATACAGTCACATACTGGAAATCGTAGGATTCAGTGCTAGGATCCAGGGTTTGCCTGACCCCAAATCATGCTGGCTTTATTCTGGTCTCTTGGGACAATTTCCTTTCATGATCTCCTACTCAGTAGACCTTTGGACGGGTCTTTGATTTCTAAAGAAACTGCATTCTAGCTGACTTTAGTTTTAAGTTCATCTCCTGGTTAGTCACCAGACTCTAGGGACACAGCACTGTCCATGTTTTCTTCCATTATCTCTTACTGGAGTCTACATTTCCCAAATCAATCTTTTCTTCATATCCCTTCTTGTGAAATTCTTTATGGGATACACGAGTTCAGTGATATTTTCCTTGGATTTAAAAATTTCATTAATAGCATTTGTTCATTACTCATAGATATTTCTTAGAATTCATTCTTTTGTTTTTCAATTGTGTCTGACTCTTCATGACCCCATTCAGGGTTTTCTTGGTAGAGATATGGAAGTAGTTTGCCATTTCCTTCTCTTGCTTATTCTATAGATGAGGAAACTGGGCCAAAAAGGGCTGAGTGACTTGCTCAGGGTCACACAACTAATAAATGTCTGAGACCGTATTTAAACTTAGGAAGATAAGCTATCCTGACTCCAGGCCTCGTACTCTTTCCACTGCACCACCTAGATGTATACGAACACTTTGGTTGGCTATCTCAATTGGAAAATGCATTTTCTAAAGCTTTAAAGTGTGATATAAATGTCAGGTAATAATAGTGATTACAACAGCAATATAGGCATGCATATTTCCCCTGTGGTATGGAAAGGATATGGAAAAAGACATAAAAGATTTTAAGACTTTAACATGAAAAAAAATCAGTTTTATTCTCTCCCTCAGTTCTTCTAAATTTACAGTTTTCAAAATAGCAGAATCTAGTTCAGTGTTTAAAAGGACTCTGAAGCTTTAAGGTAATCAGGAAAAGGCAAAGAGAAAAGTCTACTTTAATATGCCAGGGCAGACTCTTAATAGCTCAGAGAATTCAAATTCATAGGGTTTATTTCCAGTGCTGCCATTAATTCATTATGTGAACCTAAATAAATCACTTAACCTTGGTATGGCCTTAGTTTCCTTTCTGTAAAATGAAAATAAAAACAATATCAAACAAGATTGCTAGTATGCTTAAACATGAATATTTATAGCATATTTTGAAACATTGTATTGAAAATTCCTTAGTTATGTTATCTTTTTGGTGGGTCAGAAAATAAATAAGATGGCATTTCTAAGTATTCACTATAATAGAAATCATAAAAAGAATCTTAAATTTTAGTTTAAATTCATTGATCAGTAACAAAAGACAGTTTTTTTTCTTTGTGGTAACATACAAAAATTGTCAAATAAGGAATATAAGCCTCAAATAACTGTTTATACCCTGATCACCCAACAAAAACTCATATAACATATTAACATACTTTAAAGTTTCACTAGCACATTTCTGGAAAGATGTAAAACTATTTTTAGCCACAAGCAATCAGAAGTTTAAATAGTTACAAATATAATACCTGTATGTAAAAAATAAATTTCTAAACAAGAGAGGTATTTTCCAGCTTAGTTAGCCTATATAGTCAACACACATCCTTGCCCTTCCCCTATTCTTTTTTCCTAAATTAATGATGCATTTTTCATATTCATATGCCATTCTCTATCTGCTGACTGCTCATTAAAGTCAGGTAGTTACTTTGCATATTCAGGGCAAAGGCCAAACAAATTTGCCTTTAAAAAATAATAATTTTCTATTCTGTTTTCGCTGAACAAAAATGGAGGCTCTATAAACATGAAGAAGACATAAAAACCTCTTCACAATATTTCTTTACATGCTTTTTTGTATTAATGGTTGATTCTGGCAGTTGGTGATTGCAGAATATTAATGATGCATTTGGCAAAAAGCATTTCTACCAGACTGATCGTGACTGACTGGAATCCGTAGCATATCATACCAGGAGACACGATTTGTCTCTACTTACAGATCTACATTTGACCTTGTTGCTGGAGACAGCTTCCTTTTCGCTTTTTGTAGCATTCAGTAGGGATAAGTTCTGGCTTCCAAATACACTCCCACAATTTTAATTTTAATTTTTGCATATCATGGACTTAACAAACAACAATAAATATGAACATTGCAAGCTATTTTCTCACTTCTAGGAAATTAGACACCAATGACTCATTTAACTTAAAATAGGTACCTAAATATTTACAGTTCAAATATGAGAAATTTAGTTTTCTGAGAATTTCAAACTGTGACTTCTTACCTAATCAGTTTTTGTTGTTGTTCTATATAGGCTAATAAATTTTATTCCAATTTTATTACAGAATAAGTCTTTTAAAGTAAGTCATTTTAACTTTAGAGAATACTAAGTAGCTCCATAATTCCACCTAAATATGGCACTACAGAGACATTTGTTAATCCTTGTTTTTCTGTTTTTATCGATCATCTTATTCTCCTTAGAAATGTGGAAATACATTACTTTTCCCTTACACCCATTTTATCCTTTTTCATTTGGTACATACTGGTTTTTCACAGTTAGCATGAAAAGTCGATCTATGCTATTTTCTTCCTTGTTTATCCCTCTTCTTTGACCATGCCAACAAAGTGTGGGCACAGAGGTAATGCTACTTCTGTTCTTGCATAGACATTTCAAAGCACAAAGGATGTCACAAGTCAGCTGGAGCCTGGAGGGAAGTTCTCAAGTGCAGAAAACACTGTGCCACCTGTGCTTTCAGTTAGAGAAAACCTGTAACAATGTTCATATTTTTCTTAATTGTTCCTTCTAAGTGTGATTGCTTGAATATTTCAGAGAATCTTGGTAGTTTTGACTTCTGGATTAAGGTCTATTCTATGTCTATTTGACCCAATTTCTATAATGCCTAACCAAGTACAATGGTTTCTTTTATTTCTCTTCTCTTCTCTTCTCTTCTCTTCTCTTCTCTTCTCTTCTCTTCTCTT
>NW_025377170.1:0-4661 GCF_016433145.1 Gracilinanus agilis
GATTTTAATCTATTAGATAATAATAATAATAATAATAATAATAATAATAATAATAATAATGAAGTAAAATTTGATATTTTAATGTTTTACAAAGTATCTTACTAATAGCTACTCAGTGAAGCATATAGCATGAAAAATACCCTCCCTCTTTTACAAATAAAGGCAAGGATGAGAGACTTGAATTATTTTGCCAAAACCCCAAAACAAGTCAATCCATCAAAAATTAACCATCTACTATGTGCCATTCACTATGCTAAGCACTGAGAATAAAAAAGCAATGTAAATGATAATCCCTGTTTACAGTCTAATGGGGGAGACAATATGCAAACAACTATTTACAAATAACCTATAAAGAGGATAAATTGGAAATCATCATCAGAAGGAACACACTAGACATAAGAGGGATGGAATAGGGCTTAATAGAGAAAGTATACTTTCAATAACAATATGAGGGAATCCTAGGAACTCAGAAAGAGGAAATGAGGAAGAAAAGCATTGAGTTTGGGAACAGAACTAGGATATGAGAACATTCTGATTTTGTTACATAACCAAGACCAATATTATTTGTGTTATTTTAGATTTTTCTCTCCATAAAAAATCTATGATATAATGGGAATGGGATAAGTTTATTGGAAAAGTCAGAGTCGTGCAACTTTTGGGAAAGGCTTTTCTTGATCAGGAGATCATGTGTAGGGCTGTGCTAAAAATTAGGAAATATTTAGTGAAGAATATAGAATGAAACTGAGCTAAGCTTTGAAGGAAGTAGAAGAATTTTTAAAGATGGAGATATGGAGGCAATCTGCTTCAAATATTGATGATGAGAGAGAGCAAACTAATTGAAACAGAAAATAGAAAGTTAAGATCTGGCTATTCATCCTGATCAGTTCCAATAAGGATAAAGCATAGAGTACACAAAAGGAAGAACATTGAAATAATTCTTGAAAATAGATTGGAGACAGATTATGGAGGGGTACAAAAGTCAGAGGAATGAGATTGTATGTAATCTCCTACATAACAGGCAGCCATTTAATTTTTTTATAAGGGGAGTATTATAAGTACATATATTCATTATTTTTTCTTTGCTGTTTCACAATGTTTTCCTTTATTTTCTTCGATTGATTCATTTGTTTAAATTTACTGCATATGAATTTTCAGTTCTATATTTGCTTGCCCACAACTCCCTCCTCTTAAGAAAGTAATTGATTGTCCTTGTCCCTATCTTCCCCTCTAAATTCCCTCAATTATGAATTCTGAGTCAATAATATCTTATATCTGGAGATGTACAACATATTTCAGCAGAAGTCATCTGGAGTTTGGGTTGGTCATTATGTATAGCAGAATCTTTAAGTCTTTCAAACTTATTTTCTTACAATATTTTCTGTTTTTTCTATGCTTTGAACCCATGGTTTTAGAACCTATATTCTATGTGACACAATGTATTGGTTTAGGTAAATAATTTAATTATTTATGTCATGGATATCTGGCTAAATTATTATGAACATGTAGTCCTTCTTGGTAATATCTAAAAGATCAAAAATATAAGCTTAGTGAAGAAATATCCCAACAACTACCAATAACAAGTATTTTATTGAGAATAATTTCTCTATGGCAAAGTCAAGATAGCAGCTTAGTAGCAGCAAAAGCTGAAGCTCCTCTGACAATCCTTCCAAACAAATCTTTTAAAAGCACCTAAAAACAACAGGAGTAAAAAACCAACAGCAAGACAGAGTGAGTGCGGTTTCCCACTAAAAACAACTTTACAGGTAGACAGAAAGAGTTGATTTTCATAGGAAAAGAGGGAACCAAAAGCAAAATCTCACAAAAGGGAATTTTTGCCATCTACCTCCCACCTATTGCACCAGGTTCTAAACCTGGGTGTAGGCTAAATTTGGGATCTCAGGTTATAGGCTACACCAACAAAAGAGTACCTCAGATACACCTCTTGAAGTCCCAGGACATGGTCCATCCCATAGCAAGGCCCATAAGGGCATAGCTCTGGGCCATTTCAAGCCTACATTAGGAAAATGAACCAACAGCGAAAGAAACACCTAACCCTCAAAAATTTCTATAAGGAAAAAGAGCAAGACCCAGAGTCAATAGGGAATGGTGAGATCCAAGCAAACTCATGCAAAACTTCCCCCAAAAATGAGAACTGGTCTCAGGCTCTGGAAGAATTTAAAAAGGAATTCAAAATTCAAAAAAAACAGGATGAACTAAAGTGGGAAAATATGAAATTATTGTAAAAAGAAAATAACAACTTAAAAAGAAAAATTGGTCAGCTGGAAAATAGGCCCAAAAATCAAAGGAAAAATGAGTGCCAAGAAAAGCAAAATGGATTAAATGGAAAAGGTGATTCAAAAGATCATGGAAGAAATTCAAACTTTAAAAATTAGAATTGGGGTTCCGGATTAAGATGGCAGCAGAGTAAGAAGCAGCTCTTAACCTCTCCTGACTGAAAAACACAAAACTCTCAAGGGGACATAAAAACAAGTCCAGACGAACAGAGGAACCCCACAACAGGGCACAGTGTGGAAGGTAAGTGGAATCGAGGCATTTCCATGTTATAAAGGGGTGAAACAGCTCTCACTAAATCACGGGCTGAGCAACCACCCCACCCCCAACCCCTCCACACACAACACCTATAGCGCCAAAGCCAGCTAAAAAGAAATAGAGCAAGTTTGGGGCACCCATTGAGTCATTGGCAGCTCTGGGGCCTGTTCCTGAGAGTAGAAAGATTTAGGACCTCAAAAAGCTAATGAATGCATACAAAATTTGAGTGCGGGAGCAGGACACTGAGAGCAGACGCAGGGCGCAGAGCAAAGGCTCAGAGCGCAGGCACCAGTGGAGGCCTGGGTGGAGGCAGACACAACCAAGAGCTAAAGTTTTGAAACCCTGAGTGGGGAACCAAGGCAGACAGGTATAGGACTGTGGAAGCAGTGCCCTGAGACTTGTAAAGAAACCTCTGGCAGACGATCAAGCAAGGGGGTGCACCAGGGGACTTGACCTTGGAAAAAACCAGAACTCAGACCTCAGGAGCCAAAAGACTGAGGACAGACCCTGAGCATGAGGATAAAACTGAGAAGCTGCTGGGCTAATGATGGCTACCCAGTCTCAGGAAGTTCAGAAGAGAAAGATTAACAACAAGAAAAAGAAGTCTTTAACACTCAACAACTTTTACACAGAGAAAATCCAGACAACCAAGCAAACAGAGGAGGAGAACAAACAAGCATCCGGACCCTCCTCAAATAAGGAAAACTCCTCACAAGCTATGGAAGAGTTCAAAACTGAGATTTTGAGGAAAATGGAAGAGATATGGCAAGAAAATAACTGTTTAAAAGGTAGAATTTTGCAAATGGAAAGTGAGGCTCAGAAACCAAATGAACTGATAAGCAAATTGAACAACAGAAATGTCCAGATTTAAAAGGAATACCAGAAGATTATGGCCAAAAAAACAGAAGATCATAGCTGAAAAACCAGATGATTATAGCTGAAAACCAGAAGATTACAGCCGAAAACCAGAAGATTACAGCCGAAAATCAAAAGATCATAGCCGAAAACTGACAGATTATAGCCGAAAACCAATGTCTAAAGGCTAGAATTGAGCAAGTAGAAGCTAATGAGATCTCAAGACAACAAGAACAAATAAAACAAAGTCAAAAGACTGAAAAAATAGAAGGAAACATGAAATATCTCAATGAGAGAGTGACAGACCAAGAAAACCAGTCTAGAAGAGACAATTTGAGAAAAATTGGTCTTCCAGAAAAACCAGAAATTAATAGAAACCTGGACTCCATACTAACATAAATAATTCAGCAAAATTGCCCTGAAGTCCTACAACAAGAGGGCAATATAGACATTGAAAGGATTTATAGAACACCTGCGACATTCAATGAAGAAAAGAAAACACCCAGAAATATAATGGCCAAATTCAAGAGTTTCCAAGCAGAAGAAAAAAATCTTACAAGAAGCCAGAAAGAAACAATTCAAATATCAAGGAGCACCAATCAGGATCACACAGGATCTGTCAGCCTCCATGCTAAAAGATCACAAGGCTTGGAATACGATATTCAGAAAGGCAAGAGAGCTGGGCCTGCAACCACGGATCAACTACCCATCAAAATTGACTATATATTTCCAGTGGAAAGTATGGGCATTCAACAGAATTGAAGAATTCCAGGTATTTGCACAGAAAAGACCAGGGCTAAATGGAAAGTTTGATATCCAACCACAAAAATTGAGAGAAACATGAAAAGGTAAATATGATACAGAGGGGAAAGAAAGAAAACTTATAATTTTTAAATTTGCCTTTTTAAGGGCCTCAGTGAGATCTAATTATCTGTATTCCTATATAGAGAAATGTTATGTATAATTCTCTGTAGTGAACTCTATACACTATTATAATATTCACTATTATAGTAATGAGAAGAATAATTCACAGGGTGAGGGTGGAAAACTAAATAATCTAAGATGACATGGGGGATGGGAAAGAGGGGGTGAATAGCAGGGGACACCAAGAGAAACTTGAGTGAATAAGAAAATAGGATATTCTATTACACACAAAGAGGGCATGGGAGGAAGAGGGGACAAATACTATTATAAGAAGGAGAGGAAGAGAGCATTAAGAGGTAATAATCAAACCTTACTCTCAGTGTAATCAACCC
>NW_025377171.1:0-2381 GCF_016433145.1 Gracilinanus agilis
GGAGGGAGGAAGGAATCTAAGTATTAAGACAGAAGGTAAGAATTTTTTTTTAAAGTTGTCTTAGATATGATGGAGAATTTTTTTTTAAGTGCTTCCCCTCTTGGCCTCTTTATTCTTAAGTTTCTTAGATCATGTAATCTGTTAGCATCTTTTGTGGGCATCATACCAACTGTGGGTAAATCAATGGCATAGGTACTCTATTTACCTCAGTTCCCTCAACTGCAAAATGAAGATAATAATAGCTCGTACCTCTCAGGGTTCTTGAGATAATATTACATAATATTTTTGAGTACTTTGTGAATCTTAGAGCTCTTTTTATTATTATTCTATACCTTGCATATTTCCTTGAAAAAAATACACAGGTTAAAATTCCTATTTGATATACTGTTTATTTACTTTAGCACTTTGGGTCTTGTAATGAGAAAGCAATTTTATTTTGTCTTCATTTACAGAGCATAATCATCCGTAAATTTCTGTGACAACCTATTATCCATTTTTAATAGATGATGACATTATACACTACAAGAAGTATTTCTTCTCAAGTTATTTAAAATTTGAGAATAGGTTTTTCGAATTGTGATCTTAAGGAAACAGTACTGGAATAGGAATCAAAAGAGCTAAATTCGAGTTTGGATTCTACTGACTATTCCACTTTCTAGCTGTGTGACCTTGAGCAAGTCAATTTACCACTAGTAACAATTTCTCCACGCCAAAAAATACCTCCCTCTGCCTACTTTTACAGAATCACAACAGGATCAAATGAGATAATATAGAAAAGCACTTTGTAAACTGGATCAAATAAGATAACATCTACAAAGCTCTGTATAAATGTCAGCTATTGTTATAAGCACAGTGCTCTATGTTTGCAGACAGGTTTACACTCAGAAGGAAACAAACAGAACACTCACAAGGAGCAAGTCATTTCTTGCTTAATCCTGATGTCTGACAATTCCTCTGACCATCAAGTTTAGTTCTTGAAGGATTCTATTTATACCGGGGCAAAAATGAGAAATAAAGAACAGAACAAGAAGAGAAGGGTTTTCTTTGTAAAACAAATGAAAGTGATAATAAAAGGGGTAAGAAGTCGGAGATCAGAGATGAAACAAAAGGGGAAAGAAAGTGCATCTAGCTAAACAAACCAGTAACTAGGTAATTCTCTAAGGTTTAATTATTTACCCTACTGAATAAGGTTTAGAATTCTACACCATCCAGCCCCAAATCAACAAATGTCATAATCCCAAGGGCTTAAAAGGAATCAGGAAGGAAAAATGAAAGAAATCTAATCAACTTAACACCTCCCTCTTTCAATTACCTTTTAGTATAAGATTTGGAGAGGGAATGTTGCTCCATGGGGACTATGTTCAAGTCCAGCTTCTGAAATCTAGTAAGACTCTGAGTTATTTATTCCACATTCCACTGACCCAGGCAACTCTCTAACAGCAATTATTTATCTATTTTGGAGGAGGAAGTGCTCTTTACCAATGAAATAATAATAATAATAACAACAACAACAACAACAATAACAATACAACTAGGCACTTTCTCTAACTGGAATTCTTAATCTGGAGTGTATGAATGTATTTTTTTTTACCTTTTTTTTTTTATTTTGAACCCTTAACTTCTGTGTATTAACTTATAGGTGGAAGAGTGGTAGGGATAGGCAATGGAGGTCAAGTGACTTGCCCAGGGTCACACAGCCGGGAAGTGTCTGAGGCCGGATTTGAATCTAGGACCTCCCATCTCTAGGCCTGGCTCTCAATCCACTGAGCTACCCAGCTGCCCCCGGTATTTTTTAAAATATTCCGATAGCTACATTTCAATATAATTGGTTTTCTTTGTGATTCTACATATTTTAGTCACTTAAAAAACATTATTCTCTTCCTAGCTGTGTGACCCTGGGGAAGTCACTTAACTCCCACAGTCTAGCCCATACAGCTCTTCTGCTTTGGAACCAATTTACAATATTGATTCTAAAATGGAAGGCAATGATTTAAAAACAAAAACAAACCATTATTCTGAGGAGTCCAGCAAGCTTCATCAGACTATGAAAGGGATCCAAGAAAAAAATAATTTTTTTTAAAAACTACCTTAACTGGTTTATATTTTAAAGTCATTTCATAATAATAGCTGGTGTTAACCTCATGTTTTACGGTTCACAAAACTCTTTATACACATACCACATTTGATAATTGCAAATATCCTCTAAAGGGCCCATTTTTCAGGGGAAGAAACTAAAGGTCAGCAAGTGACGTAAGCCATGGCTATGATTATAACATTCAATGTTGACAACATTTGAACTTGCTTTCCAGGTCTAGCACAGATCACAGAACAATGGCTGCTTGTTATATTTTTTTAATGTCTAAGTATAGGAAGGAAGGGAG
>NW_025377172.1:0-1547 GCF_016433145.1 Gracilinanus agilis
CCATTATCACCTCTATTATTCAACATAGTACTAGAAACACTAGCAGTAGCAATTAGAGAAGAAAAAGAAATTGAAGGTATCAAAATAAGCAATGAGGAGACTAAGTTATCATTCTTTGCAATTGATATGATGGTCTACTTAAAAAATCCTAGAGAATCAACTAAGAAGCTTGTAGAAATAATCAACAACTTTAGCAAAGTTGCAGGATACAAAATAAATGCACATAAATCATCAGCATTTCTATATATTTCCAACACATCACAGCAGCAAGTGGTAGAAAGAGAAACACCATTTACAATCACCCTAGGCAATATAAAATACTTGGGAATCTATCTACCAAAATAAACACAGCAATTATACAAAAACAACTACAAAACACTTTCCAAATAAATAGAACTAGATCTAAACAATTGGAAAAACATTGAATGCTCATGGGTAGGACAAGCTAACATAATAAAAATGACCATTCTACCCAAATTAATTTACCTATTTAGTGCCATACCTATCAAACTACCAAAAAACTTCTTTACTGAATTAGGAACAACTATAACAGTTCATTTGGAATAACAAACAATCAAGAATACCAAGGAAAATAATGGGAAAAAATGTGAAGGAAGGGGGCCTAGCAATACTAGATATTAAACTATACTGTAAAGCAGCAGTCATCAAAACAATATGGTACTGGCTAAGAGACTGAAGGGAGGATCAGTGGAATAGACTTGGGGTAAATGACATCAGCAAGACAGTGTATGATAAACCCAAAGAGCCCAACTTTTGGGACATGAATCCACTATTTGACAAAAACTGCTTGGAAATTTGGAAAACAATATGGGAGAAATTAGGTTTAGATCAACATCTCACACCCTACACCAAGATAAATTCAGAATGGGTAGATGACTTGAATATAAAAAGGGAAACTATAAATAAGTTAAGTGAACATAGAGTAGTTTACTTGTCAGGTCTCTGGGAAAGGAAAGATTTTAAAACCAAGCAAGAGTTAGAGAAAATTACAAAATGTAAATTTAATCGTTTTGATTATATTAAACTAAAAAGCTTTTGTACAAACAAAAACAATACAGCCAAAATCAGAAGGGAAACAACAAATTGGGAAAAAAATCTTTATAACAAAAAACTCTGACAGGGGTCTAATTACTCAAATATACAAGGAGTTAAATCAATTGTATAAAAAATCAAGCCATTCCCCAATTGATAAATGGGCAAGAGACATGAATAGGCAATTTTTAGGTAAAGAAATCAAAAGTATCAATAAGCACATGAGAAAGTGTTCCAAATCTCTAATAATTAGAGAAATGCAAATCAAAACAACTCTGAGGTATCACCTCACACCTAGCAGATTGGCTAAAATGAAAGAAGGGGAGAGTAATGAATGCTGGAGGGCATGTGGCAAAACTGGGACATTAATGCATTGCTGGTGGAGTTGTGAACTGATCCAATCATTCTGGCTGGCAATTTGGAACTATGCTCAAAGGGCTATAAAAAAATGCCTGCCCTTTGATCCAGCCATACCATTGCTGGGTTTGTACCCC
>NW_025377173.1:0-8173 GCF_016433145.1 Gracilinanus agilis
CAGAGGGATATTTAGATCTCCCACTAGTATGGTTTTACTATCTATTTCCTTCTTGAGCTCTGCCAGTTTCTCCTTTATGAATTTGGGTGCTATGCCACTGGGTGCATACATATTGAGCAGTGTTATTTCCTCATTGTTTATACTGCCTTTAATCAGGATGTAATGACCTTCCCTGTCTTTTTTAATCATATCTATTTTTACTTTGGCTTTGTCAGAAATCATAATAGTCACTCCTGCCTTCTTTTTCTCATTTGACGCCCAAAAGATTTTGCTCAAACCCTGAACCTTAAACTTGTGTATGTGCACCCGCCTCATATGTGTTTCTTGTAGACAACCTATGGTGGGATTTTGGTTTCTAATGCACTCTTCTATTTGCTTCCGTTTTATGAGCGAGTTCATCCCATTCACATTCAGAGTTATAATCATCAGTTGTGCATTTGCTGACTTTTTCAAATCCTCCCCCATTCCTACCCCTTCTCCTTAAGCTATTCCCTTTAAAACCAGTGGTTTGCTATTAAGACCCTATCCCTTATCCCCTCCCTTGATTGACTTCCCTTTCTACTCCCTCCCTTATTTCCCCCCCTCTTTTTGTTTTTAAAGGCCTTATGAATTCCCTCCCCCTTCTCCCCTCCCTTTTTTTTGTCCTCCCCACTCCCCTGCTCCCCTTGGTTTATCCCTTCTAACTTTCTCAGAAGGGTTAGATAAGAGTTTTCTTTCCCAATGGATAGTATAGCTACTCTTCCTCTCCGGGTTGATTACACTGAGAGTAAGGTTTGATTATTACCTCTTTATGTTCTCTTCTTCTCCTTCTTATAATAGTATTTGTCCCCTCTCCCTTCCATGCCCTCTTTGTGTGTAATGGAATATTCTATTTTCTTATTCACTCAAGTTTCTCTTGGTGTCCCCTGCTATTCACCCCCTCTTTCCCATCCCCCATGCCATCTTAGATTATTTAGTGTTCTACCCTCACCCTGCTAATTATTCTTCTGATTACTATAATAGTGAATATTATAATAGTGAATAGAGTTCACTACAGAGAATTAAACATAATATTTCTCTACAAAGGAATACAGATAATTAGATCTCACTGAGGCCCTTAAAAAGGCAAATTTAAAAATTATAAGTTTTCTTTCTTTCCCCTTTGTATCTTATTTACCTTTTCAGGTTTCTCTCGATTTTTGTGGTTGGATATCAAACTTTCCATTTAGCCCTGGTCTTTTCTGTGCAAATACCTGGAATTCTTCAATTTTGTTGAATGCCCATACTTTCCCTTGGAAATATATAGTCAATTTTGATGGGTAGTTGATCCGTGGTTGCAGGCCCAGCTCTCTTGCCTTTCTGAATATTGTATTCCACGCTTTGCGGTCTTTTAGTGTTGAGGCTGCCAGATCCTGTGTGATCCTGATTGGTGCTCCTTGATATTTGAATTGTTTCTTTCTGGCTTCTTGTAAGATTTTTTCTTTTGCTTGGAAACTCTTGAATTTTGCAATGATATTTCTTGGTGTTTTCCTTTCTTGATCGAATGTAGTGGGTGTTCTATGGATCCTTTCAATGTCTATGTTGCCCTCTTGTAGGACTTCAAGGCAATTTTGCTGAATTATTTCTGTTAGTATGGAGTCCAGGTTTCTATTAATTTCTGGTTTTTCTGGAAGACCGATTATTCTCAAATTGTCTCTTCTAGACCGGCTTTCTTGGTCTGTCACTCTCTCATTGAGATATTTCATGTTTCCTTCTATTTTTTCAGTCTTTTGACTTTGTTTTATTTGTTCTTGTTGTCTTGAGAGATCATTAGTTTCTACTTGCTCAATTCTAGCCTTTAGGGATTGATGTTCGGCTATAATCTTTCGGTTTTCAGCCATAATCTTCTGGTTTTCGGCCATAATCTTCTGGTATTCCTTTTCAATCTGGTCATTTCTGGAGTTCAATTTGCTTATCAGTTCATTTGGTTTCTGAGCCTCACTTTCCAATTGCATGATTCTACCTTTTAAACAGTTATTTTCTTGCCAGATCTCTTCCATTTTCCTCAAAATCTCAGTTTTGAACTCTTCCATAGCTTGTGAGGTGTTTTCCTTATTTGAGGAGGGTCCGGATGCTTGTTTGTTCTCCTCCTCTGTTTGCTCGGTTGTCTGGATTTTCTCTGTGTAAAAGCTGTCGAGTGTTAAAGACTTCTTTTTCTTGTTGTTATTCTTTCTCTTCTGATCTTCCTGAGGCTGAGTAGCCATCATTACCCCAGCAGCTTCTCAGATTTATCCTCGCACTCATTGTCTGTCCTCTGCTGGAGGTTTCTTTACAAGTCTCAGGGCGCTGCTTCCACAGTCGTATACCCGTCCACACTGGTTCCCCACTTAGGCTTTAGTTCCTGGCTGTGTCTGCCTCCACCCACGCCTCCGCAGTGCCTGCGTTCTGCTCAGCCTGCGCTGTGCGCCCTGCGTCCTGCTCTCGCGCTCAGATTTCGCCTGCGTTCTTTGGCTTAATGGGGTCCTAAGTCTTGCTGCTCTCAGGAACAGGCCCCGGAGCTGCCAATGACTCGATGAGTGCCCGAAACTTGCTCTATTTCTTTTTAGCTGGCTTCAGAGCTCTAGATCTTGTGTGTGGAGGGGGTTCGGGTGGGGCGGTTGCTCAGCCCGCGATTTAGTGAGAGCCCTTTATAGCCTGGAAATGTCTCGATTCCAAGTACCTTCCACGCTGTGCCCTGTTGTGGGGTTCCTCCGTTCGTCTGGACTTGTTTTTATGTCCCCTTGAGGAGTTTTGTGTGTTTCGGTCAGGAGAGCTTAAGAGCTGCTTCTTACTCTGCTGCCATCTTAACCCGGAACCTTCTGATAAAATTTTTTAAAAAAGCAAAAAATCTTCTCATTTCCAGACAGTTTAACTCTCTGGACCCCAAAACTCTGAGAATCTTCAACTCAAAAAGGTCACTTCTTAGACTACAAAGATCCACCCTGAGAATAATGTTCAAATACCTCTTCAGAAAAGGAAAAATAAAGTCTAAAGGCAGTCAATCATCAGTACAGGGATAGTATTAACTAGGTAAATTAATGGTTCATGTAGGATCAGGCATGTAGTGAGGAGGGAACACTTTCTACCACTTCTTCCCCCCTCCCTCATTCCTTGATGGAAACTAGAGACAAATTGAACTCATGCAAGAGTCAAAACAAAAGAAAACCAGACTGAAGCTGCCTCTCCTTTTCATTGATTCAGCATTCCCCATTCCTCCACATATATCCACTCCCATAAACCTCCTCCCCCTGTCATGGGCTAGAGGAGGACCAAGTGATCACTAAATAACATACTAAACAGTGGTGAACAATAACATGATTGGAAAAAACCAGGAAGTTCATCATCCACAAAAGGCTCAAGGCTTATCTTCATGTGAGTGGTAATTGAAGTCAAGGAAGTAGATATAAATGGAATTGCTATAAAGAAAGAACTTGTATTTCAACAAACTAAAAAATAGGCATCTTATCACATCATTATGCACAAGCTAGTAAAACATGGATTGGATGTGGTTAAATCTAGGTAGATTTGTAACTAATTGAATGACCAATCTCTGTCCTTGACTCCAAGTACTTCAATTTCAGATTTGATGTATGCGTAGAACGATCTACATTAATATGCCAAAGAGTTCACTGGCCCTATTCTGTTCTAAATTTTAATCACAGTGATAAAAAGTGATAAATGGTATGTTCATCAAACTTACAGATAACTCAAAGGACCCCTAATGCATCTGGATAACTTGACCTGTGATTTCTAAAGGTCTTGATGTCCTGGAGGAATAGACCTATCTAAGAGGATAGAACTTATTTGGATTAGAGTTTCATCTGTGATTTTTTAAAGCTATTAAAAAATACTATGCCTTTCCCTACCAAGGTATAGGATGAGGGAAATATCACCAGAAAAGAGTATCAGTGGGGGCAGTTAGGTCCAACCCTAGATACAGAGATCATGGGTTCAAATCTGACCTCAGACACTTCCTAGCTATATGACCCTGTGCAAGTCACTTCACCACCATTGCCTAGCCTTACCTTTCTTCTGCCATGGAATTGATACTTAGCATCAATTCTAAGAGGGAAAGAAGGTTTAAAAAATGGTATCAGTGAGCCAAACCTAGGAGTTTTGGTGACCCATATATAAGCTTGCCATATATCAGCAGTATGATATGGCAGCCTGAAGTGTCATGTTTTGACCTGAGTTCCATATTTTGGGGACAATATGGACACAATAGAAGTTGTCCAGAGAAAGGCAATAGTAGATAGTAGGATAGAGAAGAAAGTATAATCCCTAGGACAATTTCTTAGAATAAGAAAGATTTCTCAGGTACATATTCTCCTTCAGTTTTGAAATAGGATTAGAATCATCAGTCAGAAGGGCTAAAAAGTGAGGGAGAGAAAGATTGGAGAAACTGATCTCAGACTCAGGTTGCAAACTCAGCAGGCACTAATTAGAAAATGAAAAGTAAAGCAACAGAAAATCAGCTTGCTCTGATCATTGTCATTATTATTTTACAAGGATACTTAATATTAAAGATAGTTTCATTTTTCCAAAGAAGCTAAACTTTAGTATAGAAGATTGTGACAAAAGGAGGAAGGGATAAAGGGGCACCTCTGTATGCTTTGGTATGATGTTCAATGCTGCATAGATCTTTGTGTGGAGGAGCACAACACAATAATAAGAGTTGATAAAAGAACTTAAGAAACTGCTTTTATGAAATGGAAATTATATATATGTATACACACATACATATATATATATACATATATATATTTAATTGTACCTGTTTCATTGATGAAAAACTGAGGCTCACAGAGGTTAAGTATTTGTTTGTATTTGCTAAAATTTAGGATAAGATTTGAATATAGTCCTTATTTACAAGTCTAGCATTCCAAACAAAACACCACTGTCTATCACAGTGGACAATAAGCCTTGCTAAACTATGTTTGACATTTACTTCAAAAAATGTTCAAGTTTTCTGAATCCCTGAAGGTGTGGTCCTAGTGGTATACATAAAAATTAAAGATTGAAAGAACTGGGAATATATGCTTGAATGAAAAGAAAAAATTCAGAGATACCATGGCATGGAATGGAATTTCTTTGGAAAATGAAAGTTCTGGATGAGTAAATTCTCTCTTCCTTCACTGTAACTTAAAGATCTTAGATAATTATCTAGAACAATAAAAGGTTAAGTGGAATCCTTAGAGTCACAAAGTCAATATATTAGAGGTGATATTTGAACCTGGGTCATCTTGGCTTGTTTAACTCTATTCACTCTGTCATAGCTGCTTCTTCAAATAGCTTAAATCTTATTATATAGAAGTGGTTGAGGATTTTCTTTATTCAGTTCTAGACAGAAGAAACAGAAGAGATGGATGGAAGTTGCAGGGAGTCAGATTTGGGTCAGTATAAGGAAGTCTATCCCAATAGCTAGAGCTTCTTCTAGATGAAATCGTTTGCCTTAAAAGGAGAGTTCCTCCTCACAGAGCATCTTTAAGAGAATGATCACTTTCCAGTGATGCCATAGAAAGAATGACTACTTCACATGTAGCTTAGACTAAGTGACTCTTGCCTTAACTTCCAAATGAAATCCTCTAAGTTAGATCAGGGAAGTACCTGGATGTAAAACATAGAACTACAGATTAAGAAAAATAAGCTTTGAGGAGGTAAAGCCAAGATGCTGGATTAGAGACACAGAAAGCTCATACTTCTCTGAGAATTCTTTCTAATCAACCTTAAAATAATGCTTCAAAATGAATACTGGAGTGGTAGAACCAACCAAGGAACAGTGAGGCAATTTTCCTGCAGAAAACAATTTTAAAGTTAGGGAAAGAGGCTGTTTCACTGGAGTGAGAGGGAAGTGCAGCAAAGGCACATCAAGATCACAAACTCAAGCCGACAGAAATCCCCCACCCCACCCCACCTTCACCCAAATTTGAGGTTCTGAACTTGACCCAAGTCAACATTGAGATCTCAAAATCCTGCCTAAAAAAATAGCAGATCACTCTCATACCTACCTCTAGAAGTGCCAAGCCCCAATAATAGCCTGCAGTGAGGTCCCAAACTCCAGCACAATATTGTCAACAGTGCACTTGGCTGGTGAAAGACTGCAATGAGACTCAGAGCCCCTGCCCAAGATAATACTCCAAACCCCAACCCAAATCAAAATAAATGAAAACAATACAAAAATATCAACAGATTAGAAAAGGGAGCAAAAAATATTGAAGAAAATAACATTGTAAAAAACAGAATTGGTCAAAGGTAAAAATAAGTACAAAAATCCAATTAAGAAAATATTTTATTAAAAAAAATAGAATTGGCCAAATGGAAAAGGAGGTCTAAAAGCTCAGTCAAGAAAATAATCCCTAATGACATCATGAGAACCCAAGAAACAACAAAATAAACCCATAAAAATGAAAATATAGAAGTCTCTTTAGAAAAACTAATGACCCAGGAGAGACAATTTTAGAATTATTAGACTAACTGAAAGTCATGATAAAAAATAAAAAGCCTAGACCTCATATTACAGGAAATTATCAAAGAAAAATTATCTTGATATTCTTGAACAAGTTGGTTGAATAGAATTTGAAAGAATCCCACTGATCACCTCCTGAAATACATGCCCAGATGACAATTCCCAGGAATATTATAGCCAAATTCAAGTGTTCCCAAGACAAGGAGAAAATACCGCAAATATCCAGAGAGAAATAATTTAAAAATCATGATGCCACAGTCAGGGTTATGCAGTAACTAACAACTTCTATATTAAAGAATCAGAGGGTGTGGTATATAATATTCCAGAAGACAAAGAATCTAGGTTTACAACCAAGAATCACCTATCTAGGGGAAAAGATGGTCATTTAATAAAATTGATTTCCAAATATTCTTAATGCAAAGAATAGATCTGAACAGAAAATTCTATATTCAAATAGAAGGCTCAGGAGAAGCATGAAAAAATAAATAAATAAGAGAAATTTTCAGGGATTCAGAAAGGTCAAATTGTTTATATTCTTATAGAGGAAGATATACTCATATCCCTAGAGGAAGGATACTCATAACTCTTAAAATTTTTTACCATTATTAGGAAAGTTAGGAGGAGTATACATAGACAGAGGGTGGGAGAGTAGGTTGGCTAGGATGACATGATATCAAAAAATCAAGGAGTAGATAGTCCGGGTTAAGATGGCGGCAGAGTAAGAAGCAGCTCTTAACCTCTCCTTACCGAAACACACAAAACTCCTCAAGGGGACATAAAAACAAGTCCAGACGAACGGAGGAACCCCACAACAGGGCACAGCGTGGAAGGTACGTGGAATCGAGACATTTCCAGGCTAAAAAGGGCTCTCCTTAAATCGCGAGCTGAGCAACCGCCCCACCCCCACCCCCTCCACACTCACCTATAGCTTCGAACCCAGCTAAAAAGAAATAGAGCAAGTTTGGGGCACCCATCGAGTCATCGGCAGCTCCGGGACCTGTTCCTGAGAGCAGCAAGTCTTAGGACCCCATTAAGTCAAGAACGCACGCGAAAGCTGAGCGCGCGGGAGCAGAGAGTGGACGCTGGGCGCGCAGAGTGCCCGCTGAGCAGAGGCGTGGGTGTGGCTGAGCAGAGGTGTGGGTGGAGGCAAACATAGCCAGGAATTAAAGCCTAAGTGGGGAACCAGTGCAGACGGGTATACGACTGTGGAAGTAGCGCCCTGAGACTTGTAAAGAAACCTCCTGCAGAGGATCAAGCAAGGGAATCCACCAGGGGGCTTGACCTTGGAAAAAACTAGAATTCAGACCTCAGGAGCCAATAGATCTCAGACAGACACAGAGAGCGAGGATAAACCTGAGAAGCTGCTGGGCTAATGATGGCTAACCAGTTACAGGAAATTCAGAAGAGAAAGAATAATAACAAAAAAAAGAAGTCTTTAACACTCGACAGCTTCTACACAGAGAAAATCCAGACAACCGAGCAAACAGAGGAGGAGAACAAACAACCATCCAGACCCTCCCCAAATAAGGAAAACTCCTCACAAGGTATGGACGAGTTCAAATCTGAGATTTTGAGGAAAATGGAAGAGATCTGGCAAGAAAATAACACCTTAAAAGGTAGAATCTTGCAGCTGGAAAGCGAGGCTCAGAAACCAAATGAACTGATAAGCAAATTGAACACAAGAAATGACCAGATTGAAAAGGAATACCA
>NW_025377174.1:0-1853 GCF_016433145.1 Gracilinanus agilis
TATATATATATATATATATTAAACATATATGTGCCAAATGGCATAGCATCAAAGTCCCTAATGGAGAAATTACATGAGTTAAAAACAAAAAAATATTAATAAAACTACATTAGTAGGAGACATTCCCTTCCCCTCTCAGAATAAGAGAAACAAAACCCAAAAAATATACAAGGAAGACATTAATTAGGTGAACAAAATTTTAGAAAAGTGAGACTTGCTAGACCTCTGGAGAAAAGTGAATGGGAATAAAAAGGAATATACATTTTCCTTTTTTTCTTTTTTAAAAATTCATTTAGAATATTTTCCCATGGTTATATGATTCATAATTTTTCCTACTCCTCTTCCTTCCCCCCCACCCAGAGCTGACAAGCAATTTCAATGGATTATACATGTATTATTGTTCAAAACCCATTTCCATATTATTCATATTTGCAATAAAGTGATCTTTTATTTGTACAAAAACTTTTTAATTTGATCTAATAAAAGGTATTCATTTTACATTTTGTAATGTTCTCTATCTCTTGCTTGTTCTTAAATTCCTTCCTTTCCCACAGATCTAACAGGTATATTCTTCTATGTTCACCTAGTTTATTTATGATTTCACTCTTTATATTTAAGTCATTTACCCATTTCAAATTTATCTTGGTATAATGTGTAAAATGCTGGTCTAAAGCTAATTTTTTCCATACTGTTTTCCAATTTTCCCAAAAGTTTTGTCAAATAGTGAGTTCTTGTCCCAAAAGCTTGGATCTTTGGATTTATAGAACACTAGCTTGCTGAGATCATTTACCCCTAGTCTATTCCATTGATCCATCCTTCTGACTCTTAGCCAGTAACATATTGTTTTAATGACCACTGCTTTATAACACAATTTAAGATCTAGTACTGCTAGGCTCTCATCCTTCACATTTTTTCATTATTTCCCTTTATATTCTTTATCTTTTGTTCTTCCAGATGAATTTGGTTTTATGGAAAATGAATAATATAAATAAATTATTGATTAATTTGATCAAAAAAAGAAAGAGGAAAACCAAATTACTCATATTGAAAATGGAAAGGGCAAAATTATAAACAATGAAGAAGAAATTAAAACACTTATTAGAAATAATTTTTCCCAATAATATGCCAATCAATTCCATAATCTAAATGAAATTAATGGAATTTAAACAGGATAGTTCTGAGGGACTCATGATGAAAAAGAATATCCATAGAATAACAGATGGAGTCTGAATTCACATTAAACATAATTCATCACCTTATTTCTTCCACAAATTTTTCTCTAGTGTAAGCATTATATGTTTTAACTCACAATGTGACAAAGATGGAAATATGTATTATATAATGTCCAGATTAACAGAATAGGAAATTGAATACTTTAAAAATCCCACCTCAGAAAAAAGAAATTAAATAAGCCATCAATGGTAACAAAAAAGTCCTAGGGCCAAATACATTCCTAAATCCAGGAACTATATGATCACAAATTCAAATCTTTTCACAGAAATAAAGTCATATCTAAACAAGAGAGAATTAATTGCTCGTTGTTAAACTGAGCCAATACAATAAAATGACAATCATTCCTAAATTAATTTACTTAGTGCAATGAGCATCAAACTATCCAAAATTTATTCTATAGAGCTAGAAAAGATAATAATAAATAATATCCAAATTCATCTGAAAGAACAAAATACCCAGTATTAATGAAATTAATGATAAATATTCCTTTTCTCAAATATAGATAATTGAGTCAAATTAATAAGAATACAGATACCTTAATTGAAAAGTGGTAAAAACACATGATTAGGAAATTCTCAGATGAATAAATTAAAACTTTCTTTAGTCATATGGAAAAATTC
>NW_025377175.1:0-1046 GCF_016433145.1 Gracilinanus agilis
TTGATAAGGGATGAAGCAGGATACATGTTAGGCAATCCAGACATGCTTCAGATGTCCCTCAAGGGCACTTCCATCTTAGGAGAAGTGCTCAGAGAAGGCCAGGTCCATATAAATGCTATCTACTCTTGTTATTAGGCCTCATCCCTTATCTAGATAGAGAGCATCACAGTTGGCCCAAGGGAAAACCTAAAATAAATCAAATATATGAAGAACTATTATGAGGAAGAGGCATAGGTTTGTTCTCCTTACCCGCAGATGGGCAGAATTGAGAATATTGGGAAGAAGTTATAGACAGGCAGAATTTAGTTCAACACAAAGAAAATCTTTCTAATAATAAAACTTATCTCTCCAGATTTTCTGTGAGTTCCTTTAGCCAACTGTGTATGCAGGGTAGCTCTTCTGCTTAGCTTCTATGACCAATATATAAGAAAATATCCCTGAAAGGGTTGGGTGGAATTTTTGTGATGTAAGCTCTCTTGTCCTAGCCCCTACAATTTCTTAAAGGTTTTCATTTGATTTTTCAGCTTTCCATAGGTAGTTTCATTGCTAGAGCAATCTTTATGAATACCTTTAAGTCAAGGCAACCCCATGATCCTTTGGCCACTTGCAGGGGTATATTAGAACCAGCTTGAACTGTCAAAAAAAAGTGAATCGTTAAATTTTCATTGTGAGTATGTATACCTCAGAAATTGGGAAATGGTTTGATTTATTGTTTTGTCGATTATCTAGATATAAAAAAAAGTGATGGAAAAATATCACTAACTAAACAAAAATGTATTGTGAGTACTTCCCACTCTCACTTCCACCTAGAGATCTAGTTGCTAAATGTTTACCAGCAGATCAATCTGGCCATATCTACTTCTTTCAGGAGTATCACTCCTCTTTATGTCAGTCTTGGTAAGTGATTATCCACCTCCGATGTGACTCTGGATGGCAATTTCCCTTTGAAAGCTATCACCAAACCCAGGAAATACTATTTCAAGCATTAGGCCAGGGCCATAGACCCAACCGAAAGCTTTGGAAAGCATCTGCAATAAGGGAAAAGA
>NW_025377176.1:0-2622 GCF_016433145.1 Gracilinanus agilis
ATATAAGGGGGCGCGAAGCGGCCGGCAGAGCGCTGAGCCGGCCCGTGCCTCCCGAAGCCGTCCACGATGAGCTACGCGCTGGAGTCTCTGGGCGCGCCGGCCGCCTACCGGCGGGTCACCGAGACCCGCGCCAGCTACAGCAGCCGCAGCGGCGGTTCCCCGTCCAGCGGCTTCCGCTCGCAGTCCTGGTCCCGCGGTTCAGCCGGCGGCGGCGGCAGCCTGAGCAGCTCGGCCATGGCCGTGTCCTACAAGCGCGCCATCCCCCGGAGCGCCTACGGCGGCCTGGGGTCGGCCCTGCTCAGTTCGGCTGAGAGCAGTCTGGACTTCAGCCAGTCCTCGTCGCTACTGAACGGCACGGCTGCTGGCCCCGACTTCAAGCTGGTACGCGCCAACGAGAAGGAGCAGCTGCAGGGCCTCAACGACCGCTTCGCCGGCTACATCGAGAAGGTGCATTCCCTGGAGCAGCAAAACCAGGAGATCGAGGCCGAGATCCAAGCTCTGCGCCAGAAGCAGGCGTCCCACGCGCAGCTCGGGGACGTCTATGAGCAGGAGCTGCGCGAGCTGCGAGCCGGCCTGGAGCAGGTGAACCACGAGAAGGCGCAGGTGCAGCTCGAGTCCGAGCACCTGGAAGAGGATATCCACCGCCTCAAGGAGCGCTTCGACGAGGAGGCGCGACTTCGGGACGACACGGAGGCTGCCGTGCGAGCGCTGCGCAAGGACATCGAGGAGGCGGCGCTGATCAAGGTGGAACTGGACAAGAAGGTGCAGTCTCTGCAGGACGAGGTGGCCTTCCTGCGCAGCAATCATGAGGAGGAGGTGGCCGACCTGCTGGCACAGATCCAGGCGTCGCACATCACGGTGGAGCGCAAGGACTACCTGAAGACCGACATCACGTCGGCGCTCAAGGAGATCCGCTCGCAGCTCGAGTGCCACTCGGACCAGAACATGCACCAGGCCGAAGAGTGGTTCAAGTGCCGCTACGCCAAGCTCACAGAGGCCGCGGAGCAGAATAAGGAGGCCATCCGCTCCGCAAAGGAAGAGATCGCCGAGTACCGGCGCCAGCTGCAGTCCAAGAGCATCGAGCTGGAGTCAGTGCGCGGCACCAAGGAGTCCCTGGAGAGACAGCTCAACGACATCGAGGAGCGCCATAATCACGACTTGAGCAGCTACCAGGTACTCCGGGACGGGGCGGACTCGGGAGGGAGGGAGGGAGAGCGTCTTCTAGCCGCAGTGCCCCTCCCAGGCCGCTCCCCAGCCCCTCTTCTCCTCGAACCCCATTCCACCACCCTTCCTTTCATGCTTTTTATCCGTTTTCCCACCTTACCTTCTAACCCTTCTGGCTCTCTAGAGTCCTCTCTCCACTCTAAAAAAAAAAAAGGGGGGGGTGGATCCTTTCACATACTTCTTCCCTTCTGCCTCCACCCCCTCCTCTTTATTCGCACTCCCGAATCTCAACTCCTTTCTTTTCCTCTCTTTTGACATGGGTCCGCACAATACTGCTTTTCAGAAGCCCCCTTCCGAAGAAATCTCCCAGTCTTTATGACCTTTAGACCTGTGTCTCTTCTCCATTTTGATCCCCCACCCCAGATCCAACCCCGCCCCATCTCTTTACGTCCTCCAGCCGAGTACCGAGCATCTCCTCTACCTACTCTACCGGGCCTGGCCCGGGAGGAGAAAAAAAAAAAAAAAAAAAAAGAAAGAAAAGAAAAGAAAAGGTGGGATGGGGGGGAGGAGAAAAAAGCAAAAATCTTTTTAAAAGTTCCCTTCCTACTCTCCGATAGTGCCAAACTTCTAGAGCGCCCTCTCGAGCTCTTTCCTAAAATGTGTTGGCTTGCGGTTTGTGATCTTGATGAGGTTTTTGCACGTTCCTTAAAAACTCTTTAAGAAAAGTTCTGGTTTTTCTCCTCTTTTGGGCTGCAGATGGCAAAGTAACTTTTAAAGTGTCTTTACGTGTCTGTGTCTAGAAATGTGTATTTCCTAAGTTGTAGATATTGGTTCAGAAGTAGAGCCCGACTATAGAATGCCTTGTCTAGCAAAGGGCAAGCCTTTTTTGAAAGCTGAAAGTGCCTTCGCTTGTTTGTTTCTGTTCTTTGATTTTCGCTAAAGCTGTTGAGAGACAGTTTGACGGGTGGGAGCCGGGAGGCTGGCCCAGAAAGCTTTTTGCTTACTGGGCATCTCTTAGGAGAGCAAGCAAAGCTCTGGGGGAGCGAAGAAGGGGCAGACCAGGTGTCTGAAGGGAAGGAAATTGGGTTTCAGCTTGCGTATTGTTGACTGGAAGGGGTTTGGGGATGTCTGTTTTAGGACACAATTCACCAGTTGGAAAATGAGCTTCGGGGAACGAAGTGGGAGATGGCGCGTCACTTGCGGGAATACCAGGATCTCCTCAATGTCAAGATGGCCCTGGATATTGAGATTGCAGCATACAGGTATGGTAGCCCCGCTGTGGACGTGTCTGGAATAATCGCAGCACTGCAGAGTCTATTCTGGAAAACTAGCTCCGCCCACTTAGATAGAGCAAGGGATACTGCAGCCTGGAAGAGTGGGGATTGATCCCATACTTATACAAATACTCATACACTTACACTTACAGAGACGAAAGCTCAGGGTTTTGTTTTTTCCCCC
>NW_025377177.1:0-1599 GCF_016433145.1 Gracilinanus agilis
AGAGAGAGAGAGAGAGAGAGAGAGAGAGAGAGAGACAGAGCAAGAGAAACACAGAGAGACAGACAGACAGACAGAGAAAACCTTTAATTGGTGTTTATGAAGTCATTAGTAAGGTTGAAGGAAAAAAGGCTTCTACTTGATTGGTGGGTGGTGTGAAAGCTGCATTAGAAGGGGAAAAGAATTGAATGGTTAAGAAAGACAAAGATGCAATGAATATTGATTAATCTTTTTAGAAGCTACAGAATAAAAAGAAAATTTGAGGGGGAATCTGGGTGTCTCAGTGGATTGAATGCCAGGCCTAAAGACAGGAGGTCCTAAGTTCAAATCCAGCCTCAGACACTTACTTCCTAGCTGTGTGACCCTGGGCAAGTCACTTAACCACCACTGCCTATCCCTTACCACTTTTCTGCTTTGGAAACAATACATAGTATTGATTCTAAGATGGGAGTAAGGGTTTTAAAAAGAAAAATAAAAGACATTTTGAAAAAAGGCATCAGCACAACAATTCAGATAAAAAAATATGTTCCTATTAGTTGTTAGCAGATGGAAAGTCAACATTAAAGAAGAAGAGATGAAGGCAGGCAAGGGAACAAGTTAATAAGCACAATCTTGGAGAAGATGGAAGAAGAGGGAACCAGAAAAGAGTGATAAATATAATTGAGAAAGACATGTTAATAATTTTTAGAGAGACTGAAAAGAAGAAAGAATGCTGACGCTATAGAGAAAAAAGATCATTTGTTTAGGAGAAAAGCTGAGGAAATTCAAATTCTGCTTTTTACAGAGTGGATGAGTGACGATAGTCAAATTTCTGTACTTCGCTGTCTCATTTCCTCATCTGTAAAGTTTGGATAATCAGTAATTCTTGAACTTCAGATATTTCTTGGCTTGAAACTGTGGTACAAATCTAACCCATCATATATGTCACACTGTTTCAGACTTCTTGCTAAAGAGGGATGCACAATTATCTACTGATGGTGAGAAAGACTATGGTTGGATGATTGAGGAAAGTTTAAAAAAATGGGAAAGATCCTTCAGCAAATGTGATTCGGAGTCCTTAAGTAATGAATCAAAATATTTCTGAGGAATGCTCCGGACTGTCTTAGAGTCGCATGTTGTGAATCTCTAGTAGATCTGGCAAGAACCATTTTATGATTCATTTCCAATGCTCTGAGACTTGTAGTTAAAGTGCTTGGCTAGTGTAGGTTTGATCTTGAAAATTTCACTGAAGCTCTTTGAGGATGGAGGCGAAGCTTCACTATCACAAAAGGTAGCTGACTAGCCCAGCCAGTGTCCAGCACAGATAGGCAGATTTGGGAGAGTTTTGTTTGGGGGTGTTATTAGCATACCCAGCCTCAAATAAATGGGCCAGAGGTTCAATAGCTAGAAAAATAGGATGTCTTGGAGTCAGACACAGTTCTGGGACACATCTAGATGCCAAAAAATAGGGGGGAATGATTAGAAAAATTGGATGTACGTTGGCTCCCATCTATGTGCTCAGAGTATATATAGCCTGTGATGTCTGTCTCACAAGTGTGTGTGGGGTCAGTCATATCATGGTGGGGAGAGAGAGAGAGAGAGAGAGAGAGAGAGAGAGAGAGA
>NW_025377178.1:0-1102 GCF_016433145.1 Gracilinanus agilis
AATATGGTACTGATTCCAAAGCCAGGCAGACCAAAAACTGAGAAAGAAAACTATAGACCAATCTCCTTAATGAATATAGATACAACAATCTTAAATAGAATACTAGCAAAAAGACTTCAGCAAGTGATAACAAGGATTATCCACTATGCTCAAGTGGGATTTATACCAAGAACGCAAGGTTTAATATTAGGAAAATAATTCACATAATTGACCATATCAATAATCAAACAAAAAAAATCACATGGTTATCTCAATAGATGTAGAAAAATCCTTTGGCAAAATACAACATCCATTTCTATTGAAAACACTAGAAAGTATAAGAATAGAAGGGCCATTCCTTAAAATAATAAATAGTATATGTGTAAAACAATCAGCAATTATCATATGCAATGGGGACAAGTTTGAAGTCTTCCCATTAAGATCAGGAGTGAAGCAAGGATGCCCATTATCACCTCTTTTATTCGATATTGTATTAGAGACACTAGCAATAGCAATTAGAGAAGAAAAAGAGATTGAAGTGATTAAAGTAGACAATCAGGAGATTGTCTAAATCTAAACTATCACTCTTTGCATATTATATGATGGTATACTTAAAGAACCCCAGAAAATCAACTAAAAGACTATAGGAAATAATTAACAACTTTAGTAAAGTTGCAGGGCACAAAATAAACCCACATAAATCATCAGCATTTCTATATATTTCCAACAAGACTCAGCAGCAGGAGTTAGAGAAACTCCATTTAAAATAACTCTATTATTTTATCATAATCTATTTGCCAAGACAAACCCAGGAATTATATAAACATAACCACAAAACAATTTTTACACAATTAAAACTAGATTTAAACAATTGGAAAAACATTAATTGCTCCTGGGTAGGATGAACAAATATAATAAAAATGACAATCCTACCCAAATGAATTTACTTATTCAGTGCCAAACCTATCAAATTACCAAGAAACTTTTTTTTACTAAATTAGAAAAAAAAAAATAATAAAGTTAACTTGGAAGAACAAAAGATCAAGAATATCCAGGGAAATAATGAAAAAAATTGTGTAGGATGGGGGACTAGCAGTACCAGATCTAAAACTGTACTATAAAG
>NW_025377179.1:0-1213 GCF_016433145.1 Gracilinanus agilis
TCTTAAGTACAAAAATCTGGAAAGGAAATATTTACTCATTCTGGAAATGCCACAAAAAAAATTTTTTTTTGTCTTAAGTTTGAAGTAAGAAACCTCATCAGCTTTCAGATCATCTTCCTCTTTTTTTTTTTTTCTGTTGAATTACAATACTGGATATTATTTCTTTCTTCTCTTTCCACCAAAACACACACATGCTTACACACACAGTCTAGAATTGATCCCACTCACTTATGCAACTTCCTGGGATCACCTGGGAAAGAAAAGTGACTCAGGAGTGGGGCTCTCGCTTTTATTGTTTGGCTCTCATCTTTCCTTCTGACTAAAGCCCTCTAGCACAAGTATTTACCTTCCTTTAATTTGAGAAGATTTTTCTCTAAATCAGATTGCTTGCCATCTTAGAGATGGGGAAGTCAGAGAGAGAGAGAGAGAGTAAAGGAGGGAAGATCAGAAGGGAGAGAATTTGGAACTCAAGACTCAAAAAAAAGAATGTTAAAAATTTATTTTTACATATAAGAGCAGAAAAATAAAATATGTATATATTTTAATTTGAGAATATTTTTCTAATCAAATAATGAAAAAGAACTTGCACCCTCTCTAGAATTGGAGTCTATGGTTTGTCTAAAGGCTACAGTATGAGGCGGTTAAGGAATTTTGATTCATGGAGATGCTTGACTCATAGTCCCGTGCCTTTGGTGCTTGCCCTCCCATTTCACATGATCTGAAAAATGAACTCATGCCAAAGGAATAAGTTTCAGCATCCCATTTCCAGCTGCTTCTAATGTTAGGACTGCCCAAGAGCCTGTGCTCAGTATCATCTTGGGTCCCCTGAACACTGTAGTCCCTCTCTCCCCTGTTTTTAAGAACTTAAAGGTTTTTGTTTTGTTTTGAAAGCTTTTAACCTTTTTAGACTATCAATGATTCTAAGGCAGAACAGCAGTAAGGGCTAGGTGAATGAAGTTAAGTGACTTGTTCAGGGTCACACAGTTGGAAGTAAAACAAATGTTTTTGATGTTTTGTTTTTATAATACATTTATTATTTACATATACTGTATAATACATGTATTACACATATTATACAATACATTTATTATTTTATAATATATTTACTATTTATGCATAGCATGTAATACACTTATGTTATAATACATTTATATAACATACAACATATTTGTTATTTTTATAATACATTTGTTATTTGCAGATAATATATAAT
>NW_025377180.1:0-1881 GCF_016433145.1 Gracilinanus agilis
ATATATATATTTTTTTTTTTCCTTCTAAAGTTATTGTACTGATACCTTTGGTTTTTACATCACATCTATTAATTTGTTTCTGAATGCATTCCTCCACCTCTGCAGCCTGTAGGACTTCTCCTTTGGAAAGCGTTATTTCAAATTGCAAATTCAACTCTCCCTGTGACTATTTCTGACAGTATATGAAGCATCAGACAGATGTAGCCATATACCTCTTTGTGGAAAGGAGAGAAGGACATTTTCTTCTCCATTCCCTGGGACTTCAGCTGCTTAACACTCAGAGGGGAATCTTCAGTCTCCTTTCATTGTTCTCTCTATTTACATTGTCATGGTCATTGTATGTATTATTGTCCTGATTCTACTTGTATCATTCTATATCAATTAATATTCCCTTTCTCATAATTTCTCAAAATCCCTTATCTACTGTGATAATATTATAGTATTTTATCAAGTGAGCTTATCCTAAGGTCAATAAGCTTTTAAAATAGATCAAAGATAGATCTATTTAGAATTGGATTCCTTTGTTATTTTTTGTTTTTTATTTTATGGGTTTGAAAACTTTATTTTGAGATGGGGTTCATTTACTTCTCTAGACTGACAAATTTGTTCTAAAAGAGTAAAAATAAACTCTGAAAAATTCCTGCTTTATAGTATCAATTTTCATTTTGTTTTATTATTTTTTAAATCCTTACCTTCTGTCTTTGGTTCTAAAGCAGGAGATTGGTAATGACTGAGCAATTAGGATTAAATGACTTACCCAGGGGTCACAGAGTTTGGAAATATCTGAGGCCACATTTGAACCCAGGTCCTTCTAACTCCAGGCCAAATTCTGTATCCACTGAGCTACCTAACTTCCCCTGATATATTTTTTAAACAGTAATCTCAACTGTGATTTGTTAGATTGATTCCTACTTATTTTTTGTAGTTTTTCATTTGTATCAATGAATTTTTTCCCACTATTTCCTCTTGGTTTTTTAATCAATATATCAAAACCCTGATTATTTTTGTGAGTTTATTTGGTATTCTACTTTATTTAAGTTCTTTATTAGCTCAATTGATTACTTTGTGTATTCTCTGCCATTTTCTAAATAGACCACCATGCCATTTGTAAAAACAGACATGTTCTCTTTTTTTTTTTTTTTCCTTTTTCACATGATCATGCAGGTAATTTATTTTGTCATTGCTATTGGAAGCATGAGTAGAATGATTCCAAATGTTGGAAAGGAGATATCCATGCTATATTACTTGTATTGGTTAGGAATATTTCTAATTATTTTCTCCATTTAAATAATCTTATAGTAGACCTTTGGAACATACTGGGAAAGAATCATCCTATTTATAGGTTAATGAATATGTCTTATATTTTGGATTAGGTCTTACTGACTCTTCTGATAAGCCTTCTAATAAGATTGTATAAATTGTGCCTGTTTTCCCCTTAAAATATGATCTAGGTATTCCTTTTATAAGTCTAACTTGGTCAAAATAAAAAAAAAGATATATAATCTATGTGTATATATTTATGTATGTATATATGTGTGTTATATGCACATATGTGAATTTTAAAGATATTATATATTATTTTTTGAATCAATATCCATTAGCCATATTAGATTCTAATTCTCTTGATCTGCCTCATTCTATTTTTGTATGTATCAATATCATCGTTAATTTATAAGAAAGAAAATTGGTAGTAGAACTTTCTTTCATCCTCATTAAAAATATATTATTTGAGATGTGTAGACATCAACTATTCTTCAAACATTAGTTAGAATTCACCTGTACATCTCTTTGATTCAGGATCATGTTTTGGTTTTAATTTATTTCTTCTTTGCTGTTCTTTACACCTTATTCAATTTAGTTTCCTAAAATAGGGTTATTTAG
>NW_025377181.1:0-5808 GCF_016433145.1 Gracilinanus agilis
ATATATATACACAAACTCTTATATATATATACACAAACTCTTATAGGAAATCTGTATAGTCAGGCAAATGATCCTCTTTTCTTAACTTCCATGCTTCTGACTATCACAGTATCCATGAGAATGTTTTCACCATTTGATTCTTTGAAATTATCTTATTTCATAATTTTTTAAAAATATTTCTGGCATAATTATGAACACATATATTATATTACATATAATGAAAACTTTATATAATGATACTTATAATAGTAAATAATATATAATAAATATAGAGATGCATATATATATATATTTACAGACCCCTTAAGGATCTATGGATCCCAGGTTATGAACACCTGCCAGACCTCTAATCTGTACCACAACAGTTAGCACCCAATAACAGGTTTCATTCTCTGTTTCTAATGTGTTATCTTGCCTTTAGAAAATGACTTTTAAGTTTCTTCAGGAAAGAATTTATGTCCTAGATATCGTTTTCTCTCTCCCTTATGCTGAACATGCTATCATGTGGAAGTAATATTTGTTGATTGCTAAATCTCAAATATTAGATAAAACCAGCAGCCCTATGCCAAAATGCCTATCTTAATTTCTTTTAAGTGTAAAAAGATCTTAAAATCACCACAGTGCTATGTAGAAGTTAATTGTCCTAAACAAAATAAAGTGACTTAAAAGAATTTTACTCACCCTGAATTATTCTCACAATTTGATCCTTACTACAGATAGTTATCATTCTTCTTTCTCCTTCTCCTTATTTGTAATGAATAGGTGAAATCTCCACTGAAGTTAGTCACAGGCAAGTCTTTAAAAAATAGACCTAAGTCTCAACCTGAAAGAGACACTTTTGCTCAATCAATTTTGTAAGGAGGTCAATGGTGCCAGGGCCAAGAGAAAGCTATTAAAAGTGCAGAAACGGTATAAGAAAAGAAAGCAAGTAGCAAGAAAATAGCAAAGATAGCAGAGTAGGGAAATTCCAGAGAACTAGAGTAAAAGTCGAAGTGTCCTTAAAATGAATCATAGGATTCTGTGACATATACTCTGCAGTCTAGGATATGAGTATACCTTTCCTTTCCTCTTCTTTTCTGCCTTCTTTAATTTTCAAAAAAAATGTGAATTTAAAAAATATCCAATTAAATTATTTCCATTTCCATATTTAGGACAGAAAAAGAATGTTTGAAAAACTACAATTCTTTCTTTTCTTTTTAAGCATATTATACATTTTGTTTGTAATGTCCAAAACTGTTCTAATTTTCTTTTTTATTGTTATTTCTTCTCTCTTTTATATAATTGGGAAGGGAGGGATACTAAGCCCATGCCTTTCCTCCTCATCAACCCTGACACCCAAAGGAAAAAAAAAGACAAAAAATCTCTTCAGGAATTTCATATTTTTAGGTAAATAGCATATTTCTTACCTTTAGACTTTCCATAATTCTGACTATAATATCCATATGAGTATTTTCACCATTTGATTCTATTTCTAAAATATTACTGGCATAAAAAAACCTGGGGTAGTGACAACTTAAAAAATTCAATTTAGTTATTAAAGATAATTTGATCCAAAGTAGTAGACAATAAATCATGATTGACCTAGGATCACTCCCATTTAGTATTTGAGAAAGTTAGAAAACAAAAGGAAACTAACTCTCTCTCTCTCTCTCTCTGTCTCTCTCTCTCTCTCTCTGTCTCTCTCTGTCTTTCTCTCTCCCCTCCCTCTCTCTCTCTATTTCCTTTTCTCTCTGTCTCTCCTTCCCCCACCCCTCTGTAAATTTAGTAGGTAAACTGAAGCATGGAGAAATAAAATGGCTTGCCCTAGGTCACATACAGCAAATCAGAACTACTCAAAATACAACCCAAACAGATGTCTTGAATATCCACTTCACATTCTATCCATTGACGCCTATGTCAAAGACATCTTCAAAATTAAATTGTGATAAAACAGAGGGTTTTTTAAAATATGGAGACAAACTGCATCTTTGGGGGGTTAGAAAGTGCCTAAATATTTGTTTTATGAGCTCTATTAATCTTTAATTGAATAAAGCCTTACAGGGGAATGGCTAGAGAGGTAATCCCTCTACCTATTCACATTATACCTTCTCTTGTTTTATACCTTTTTAGAGATGCCCTGTAGAGTTTCAGACAGACACATTGGAGACGTTTCTCATTTTTCTCATGATTACAGTCCAGTTCAACCATATCATACATATGTTCAATTGTTCCCTTTACCCCAATTCACACACACAAATTTGATATTACCTGCAGTTGGCCTAAACCTGCCTAGAAGAGCGTGATGTGGCATGATGATTAATCAACTCGTATCACTGGGAGAAGAGTTTTGTTTCACTTTTATAAAAAAATGAAGTGTGCCAGAGGTTCACCAAACATAAGCTGCCTGTGTCTGTGTTTGCTTATTTGAAGACCTCTAGCAGTTACCAAGAAAGTCTATTAGCTATGCAAGTTATCAATATAAGTCTACTCAGCAAGTATTAATTAATTATCCCTTTTAACAAACCCATCCCTGTGCTAAAGTTGAGATACACTAAGTACTTAGTACTTAGAAAAATTCAGACAATTCCTGCCCTGAAGGTACTTATGGAGGGAAAATAAGTACTCAGATATGTGTGTATGCATGCATGTATATGTGTACATATTAAAATATTGAAGATAAATCTCATACAAGGTTCACGTTATCTTTCTGCAATGTATAACACTAGTGCTTTATATTCTCTCTTATCATGTATTTATTATAACATATTACATTGTGTGGTACTACATTATTTGTTATGTTCTTATGTTATTTTTATGTTATTATTATGTAATGTTGTGAAGCTTTATATTAAAGTCAATTATGTGGTATCGCATGGCATGCCACATCAATCATTCAAGGCTTCAGGAACCTATAAACAAGAAATTACTTACCCAAGGTCACACAGGTAATCAGCAAATGTTAATATCTGAGCACTAAACCTCTGATTCTAAATTTCCTTTTTCCACTACACCACATTTTGTAGAACTGATATCAAGTCATACAAAGCTACCAGAAGGAAAAAAACAGTGAAAATAGCAAAAAATACAACTATTTATCACAAAAAGCTTTTTTTTATGAATATATCCACTAGCGAGCAGGCTAAAATATTTGTATATGGCTTGTAAGGTATAATTTTGAGTGTATGCTGAATTGCTGAGTGCTTGAAACCTAAGGGCTATATCTAAGGTCCACATATGTTTGTGTATTTGGGAGGGGAGAGTTGTCTCAGGTCACTTTTTTTTTAAAATATATGTCTAGAACATAAACTCATAGAGTCCTTTGACCTTAAATCCTAAATTTGTGAGGATAAAATTCAAATTACTTCAATTTTCCCATCTATAAAATGATAATACATTTTCTCTACTAATCTATAATAAAAATATGGATATCAGTGAAGTAAAATATAACAGGTAGTTTAATGTTCAAGAAATAGATAGTAAAATATTAAATTTCTTTAAGGAAATAAATATATTATTATTTCAAGATAAAACCTTATTTGTGGGTAATGGCTATTCAATTGCCATTTTTTTTTGTATCACTATTAGAGGAAGTTATTGACCCACCAAATAGAATATGTCACCCTTCAAAGACAGCAAAAAAAATGTCTTTGAACTATGGAAATCATGTAAACTGTTCAAGTCATGCTTTAGATCAACTTGGAAATGAACAGGTTGGAGACACAGATGTGAAAGATTTACACCCTGGGCCTAAGTACAAAAAATTTTTCTGCATATACTGTCCCAGGTTTCCTTGACCACTTGTAATAATTTATTACCTCTTTCTGGATATTGTGATGAGCTGTGATTCTCAAAGAAAACCATTTGAACTAATATCTCGTTACTCAACAGCAAATTACAGTAACGTTCTGCAATTTACATTAGGTGAAACTCTAGGTAAGGACTCACTACAATAGAAGAACTTGGGTTAAATTAAACCAAGCAATTATGGCAACTGCTATCACTTAATTATTATATTATAAGCCAAATCTATATAATACATTATCAATACTGCCATCATCATCATTATCATTGGTTGCATTATGATTAAAAATAAACCAAAATTTCTCCTAGACTGTGATTTCCAGATTTCCAGAGCACGTGATTCCTTTCAAGAAGTACAGTACAATTTAGAGACCACAAATGATACCTTAAATGATCCCTTAGGTTACTCAAATTCCATTAGGGCTTTATACTAAGTCTAGGCTTAGGCATTAGAAGCTCATTAATAATTAAAACTTTATTGAGCTAAGTATGTGTTGTATCCTACAGAAGCTGCAATTAGAAACACCTTTGTTTTTACATGCTAGTTAACAGTATTCATTAAGTGCTTACTCTATCCAAAGCTCTGTTTCAGAATCTTTAGGGGATACACAAGCAATCAGAGGCACAGTCAGTGATATCAAGGTAGCTATACTGTGCTTGGGGACGGAACTCTTTGGCATATTCAATAATGGGGGCGGAACAAGCAAAATTAAATTCTTAATGGTAGAAGTAGAATTGGGAATTTTTGGCATCTGAGGGCGAATTCAGTTGAGTGGAAAAGGAAGGATTTTTCACATCTGGGAATTTCTTATTCATGAATTTATAGGTCCAGTCCTTATTCTTGCCTGGGGGAAAAAAACAACAACTAGGTTACATTAAATACTAAAAATGTAAGGTTTGAAAGAGTATATGGCATGGCAGACAGTTTCTTCACAGTAAAGAATTCCACAGGCACAGTAGAAGAGGAGAGCAGAGGAAGTTAGCGACTGTGGAGGCTTAAAATGGAATGGAGCAAAAGAAAGCAAGGGAATAAGCATTTATATAACTCCTACAATGTGCCAGCAACAGTGCCACATACTTTAAAAATATTGTCTACTGCCAGCAGTCATTGCTTGTATTCACTTTGGAGTAGCCCACTAATTTCACAAAGGCACTCAAGCTAGCCTAGAGTTTGGAAACAATATGCCCAAGTGGGAAAGCAAGAATTTGACAGACAAGAAACCTTCTATCATGGTAAATGGAGGCGGAGTGAAGGAGTGAGGAGGCTGGGTGGCTAATAGGGGGTAAAGAGAAGTAAGTATCTCTATATATAGGCATCAGGATAAAGTTTTGGCCATCTCGATGACCCCATTCTAGCAATATTTCTAAATAATCCAGAGTGAAAAAAAAGAATAAATGAGTAATTTGAGTTGTGTAGACCACTTGGATTTTGAGTTTGTACTTGAAAAAGGCAATGTATGGGTATGTAAAGGCAAGGGTAAAAAACACTGCTGTTCAGGTTAATTGGAAGGGCACAAAACACAATAGGGGATTTTTCAAGTTGGGTAGGAAACATGGAAAGCAGATTGATCTAACTGGAATGAAGGAGTTGATTTGGGGAGTTACTAGAGGTTACATGGAAAAAGCAATGGTGAGGAAAGGTATGGGGAAGGCCTTGAATGCTAGGATGAAGAATTTTGGTTTTATAGTGATAAAAAGAAGGCATATAAAAGAATAAGCTAACAACCTATCACAGAGCATAATATTTCCTACATGGATGGAAATTGTCATTTTCAGGACTAAAATGAAATTATAAAGAAGCCAATTGACCTTCTTAAGATTCCAAAATTGGGAGCAGAGCTTAAGAAATAACCACTGATTATTCTAGATTTTCCTTAAAATGATACATTTATTTATTGCCCAATGAGTAATCTCTTTCCCCTTCCCTTTCTATTTCTGTCTCTCTACCTCTCTTTCCTTTCCATATCACTCTTTCTGTATCTCTCTCTCTCTCTCTCTCTATATATATATATATATATATATATATCC
>NW_025377182.1:0-2881 GCF_016433145.1 Gracilinanus agilis
TTTTATTTTTGGTTTGGTTTTTATGATTGCACATGTAAAATCTATATAAGCCTGCTTACCACTTCTGTTTCTTTCTCTGTCTCTCTCTATAAAGACTTTGTAATGATTAGTCCTTTCTCTGGAAGGAGATAATATTTTTTGTCATGAGTCCATTGGGATTGTTTATTTCTGAGAATTTATTTCTAAGAATAGCTAAGTAATTCACAATTATTCATTGTACAATACTGCTGTTATTGTGTTCAATATACTCATAGTTATGCTTACTTCACTCTGCTTCAGTTTATCTTTTCCAGTTTTTCTGTGCTTCTCCTTGTCATTTCTTAAAGCATATAATAGGATCCCATTACATTGTATACTATAACTTACTCTCAAGATATTTCCTAACTGATAGGTATCCTTTCAAATTCCAATTTTTTGCCCCAAATAAAAGAACTACTTTAAATAATTTTGTACATACAGATCATTTTCCTTTTTGTTTTTATCTATTTGGGATACAAACCTAGCTGGATCAAATGATATTAATATTCTGTAGTCCTTTGGACATAGTTACTTTCCAGAGAAATTGCATTCCAGATTGGTTTATCAATTCACAATTCCCCCCAATACTACATTAATGTTTCAGTTCTCCTATATCTCATCGAGTTTTGTCATTTTCTTTTTCTGTCATAATAGTCAAACTAATAGGTATAAGGTGGCACCTAAAAGTTGTTTAAATTTGCATTATTCTAATTAATATTTATTTAAAGCATTTTTCACATTACTATCAAGAACTTTATTTTGTTTGAGAACTGTCTGTTCATATCCTTTGACCATGTACCAATTGGGGAATGGCTTGTATTCTTCTACATTTAACTCATTTTTATGTTTTTAAGAAAAGAGACTTTTATTAAAAAATTTATGAAAGAAATCACCATTATGGTTACTGTATTTTTATTCTCCATATTATTCCCCCCCTGCATGTATTCTTTCCTCTCTCCTTTCTTTCTATCTATACTCAGAAATGTTTAGCTTTTGGTCACCACATCCCAGAATTTTCTCTCTTTTCTATCACTGCTCCCCTTCTCTAGTCCCTTTCCTCTCCTATTTTCCTGGATGGCAAGATGGATTTCTCTACACAGTTGATAGTGTACGCATTAACAGAAGGAATAATCGTAATTTCAAAGATAAAATATTACACATAATGTACAATATATCTTAACAATTAGAACTTTTGAAAGTGTAATATACTTCCTTGGAAGTTGGCTGATTTCCTGGTCAAGGGATATGAACAGGCAGTTTTCACATGATGAAATCAAAACAATCAATAAGGACATGAAAAAATGTTCTAAATTCCTCCTGATTAGAGAAATGCAAATTAAAACAAATCTGAGGTACCACCTTACCCTTAGCAGACTGGCTAATATGGCAGCAAAGGAAAGTGATAAATGTTGGAGGGAACGTGGCAAAATTGGGACACTAATACACTGCTGGTGGAGTTGTGAATTAATCCAACCATTCTGGAGGGCAATTTGGAATTATGTGCAAAGGGCTTTAAAAGACTGCCTGCCCTTTGATCCAGCCATACCACTGCTGGGTCTGTACCCCAAAGAGATAATAAGAAAAAATACTTGTACAAAAATATTTATAGCCACATTCTTTGTGGTGGCAAAAAAATTGGAAAATGAAGGGGGGATATTGCTTAGGGAATAACTGAATGAATTGTGGCATCAGATGGTGATGGAATATTATTGCTGCTAAAAGGAATAATGCACTGGAGGAATTCCATGTGCACTTGAAAGACTTCCAGGAATTAATGCAGAGCGAAATGAGCAGAACCAGGAGAACATTGTACACAGAAACTGAAAACATTGTGGCACAATAAAATGTAACAGATTTTTCTACTAGTCACAATTCAATGATTTAGGACAATCCAGAGGAATTTATGAAAAAGAACACTATACACATTCAGAGAAGGAACTATGGAAACAAAAATGCATAAGAAAAACATATGATTGATCACATAGTTTTATAGGAATATGTTTAGGGTTTTGATGTTAAAGGATCACTACTGAAAATATGAATAGCATGAAAATAGGTTTTGAACAAAGGTACATGTATAATAACTCAGTGGAACTACTTGTCATCTCCAGGAGGAGGGGGAGGAAAGAGCTGGGAGGTGGGGAGAACCATGAATCATGTAACCTTGGAAAAATATTCTAAATTAAAAGAAGTAAAAATAAAATAAAAAGTTGGCTGATTTCCCTTCCTTGGAGGTTATTAATCAAGTCTGACAATACACTTGCCAGATATTTTCAGGTATGTAATGGAATAAATTGTCATTAGGGTCCCATCTCTCAAAGATATATTATTATTATTATTATTATTATTATTATTATTATTATTCCTGTTGACTCCCTAGGAGCATAGGGCCTCAACCATCTCACTCCAGTGGACTCTGTTCTGGGCAACTTCCCCCAGCTCGGCCCATGTCATTCTGACTGTTTTTGTTTCATTTTTGGCAGATCTTCGCCAGGTCTGTTTTGGTCTTCCGACTTCACTCCTCCCTGAAGGGTTCCAGCTCAATACTTGTCTGGCTACGTTGTCTTCCGGTTTTCGTAGCGTATGTCCTATCCATCTCCACTTACGTTTCTTATGTCCTGACTAATGGGATACTGGATTGTTCTTTCCCAGAGTCTGGCATTGGAGATCTTTTCAGGCCATTTGATGTTCAAGATGTGACGTAGACATCTATTAACAAAGACCTGGAGTTTACTGGTGTTAGCACTCGTCACTCTCCAGCTTTCTGATCCATATAGGAGGATGGCCTTTACGTTGGTGTTGAAGATTCGGAGCTCAGTGAAGAGGGACAGTGCTTTGGAGATCCAGACAGACCGCAGGGTGT
>NW_025377183.1:0-7876 GCF_016433145.1 Gracilinanus agilis
CTTCCTTCCTCCCTTTCCCCTCTTCCCCCCTCCATCTATCTCTATCTCTTGTCTCACTTCCTCCCTCCCTCCTACCTTCTGACAGCACCAATTCTGAGACAGAAGAGCAATAAGCACTAGGTAAATAAAGTTAAAAAACTTGCCCAGGGTCACACAGGTAGGAAATTTCTGAGGCCTGATTTGAATCCAAGCCCTCCCTCCTAACTCCTGGCACTCCTATCCCCTCTACTACCCAGCTACCCCAAGACATCTCCTTTTTAAAATACATTACCTGGAAGAAGTCAAGGATTTTATTAAAAAAGTTTATTTTCTTAAATCTCACAATAATTGTTATGCCATCTCTGAAATGTCACTACCAGAGGTGTTGATATTTGGTTTCCTCTTTGCACCACCACAACAGAAATTTGACTTATTCTTTCAGAAGAACCAATCTTTTTTTTCCAGTTTTGCTCCTTAGCAAAATAACTTCTTCTAACTCAAAAACACCAACACCCTCCTTCCTCCATTAATATATGTTACCCCAAGTACCGCAGTAGTCCATACCCATTTGCTACCTGATGTTGAGAAAGGTAAATACCATTTGATGGTCAACCATAATTCTTTTTTGCTCATTAGCTTCATGTCTTTTGAGAAGTGGATAGTGACCAAAAGTGTAAATTACCTTTGTGTTGCTACTGGTAGTCCTGTAACCTTTTGAGTATTAGGAGTCTGTCGCTTCCTGAAATTGCCCTAGCCTGTGGTGCCTCTCTGTTATTGCTACTCATTATGGGTTCCTAGCCTCTGAAAATCATTTTGGGTGACTCAGATTGAAAAGGGACTGAACAATAGGAGAGAAAAAGAGGCATGATTGAAATTAACTTCATGCGTTATTCAAGCCAATAATTGAGACCAAATAAAATAGGAATGAAAGAGGGATTTTTAAAAATACATTTAAAAATTAAAAAATACATGTATTAAAACTACATAGGCTCCCTATATTGGGTAGCTCAAACTAGATTATAGAAACATATCCCTTAAAAATTCTTGTTGGGGGGAGCAGCTAGGTAACTCAATGAATTGAGAGCCAGGTCTAGTGATGGGAGGTCCTGGATTCAAAAATGATTTCAGACACTTCCCAATTGGATTACCCTGGACAAGTTACTTAACCACCCCCATTGCCTCCAATTTATCTCCTACACAGAAACCAAAATAAATTTCCCAGAGCATAATTCAAACTAGATCATTCCTTTGCCCAAGAATCTTTGGTAGGTCCCTATTTCTTTTAGAATCAATAAACTCTTCAGACTAACATTTAATGCTCTTCCAAATCTACCTCTAGTCTGTCTTTCTGGGTTGATTGTGCATACAAACTAAGTACAAAATAATTGACTTGTATTTGAGAATGATTAGGGGCAGGAGTGAGAAATTAACACCTGGCAGGAGTAGGAAAAGCCCTTCTACGAAGTTACAGTGAGCTGAATTTTAAAGGGAGCCAGAAATGTATGCCTTACCCATTATTTAATATTTATCCTGGGCATAGCTTGTTGGTCTGTTTTGTATATTTATATCTATCTGTTTGCATTCTGTCTCCCCTAGTAGACTGTGAGCATCCTGAGGGTAGAGACTGACTTTATTTCTTTGTCTCTCCAATCCTTGGCACAGTGCGTAGCATATAGTAGATGCTTAATAAATATTGATCAATTGGATGGAGAGAAGGAAAGAGCATCGTAGACCCTGAGGCATGCCCTGTGTCAAGGTCCACAGCCAGGAGTTGGCATGCTGGGTCATTGAACAAACGACCCAGAGTTTTATGGATGCCTCTATTGATTGACTCTGCAATCACAGCCATTTGATAGCCTGTCCCACTCCTCCAGTGGAACCCTCTTTTGTGGGATGCTATTTAATTCTACCATTTCAGAATCTCCTCGAGATCCCCAGGGCGAAGTCAGCTTTACACAAGGTCTTTTTGGTACTTTGCAAACTAATCTCCTTTGGATTGGAAGGGGGCCAAGACAAATCTGCCCAGGAGAAGACTGACTTCTGGAGAAGAGTAGACCTATAGAGAAGCTTCAAGTAATTCTAAAAGCAGCCATGGCATATTTAATAAGGGGTGCTAGGTAGGATCCATGTTTTATGACCTACATATCAGTGTGGCATCTCTATCAATCTCTTATTTACTCTGCATTTTTATTGGCCGAGTGTAAATCTACTAATACTTAAAGCTTAGTAACTGAAAAGTACATCTCCAGGTCATTAATGTGAACAGCCTGTTTTCTCTTTAAACTCATAAAACTGGGCTTCCAGTGGAATTAATGGGAATAGTTGAAATGATGGAGGCCAAGGTAATGTGCTTGGTTAGAGGGAGGTCAAATTAAGCCAGCTACTAAATACTTAATGCCTTTTTTTTTTTTTTTAAAGAAAAGATAGTGCCTAGATAAAGAAAGCAGCCATTGAACTTTGGATTTTTAATTTGGGATTGCCTTAAAAAGACTTAAATTATCTTAGTTTATATTAATCTAAACTAAATTATATAAAATAAAATATATTTTTAATGTAATTTAGTTTTAAATTTTATAATTATAATTTAAAAAATTAAATAAAAATTACATTTTTGTAATGTTTTCTTTAACAATTTGAGGATGTATCATATAAAAGTAAGTTATCACAGAGTATCTTTATTTGAAGTGTAGATGGTGAAAGCCAACAGTGGCAAACTGAGTCATGTACATCATCCTAGCACACTGGGGCAGCTGGGTGGTAAAGTGGATTGAGTCTTGGGCTGCCAATCAAAAGCACTCATCTCCCTAAATTCAAATTTGGCCTCAGACTCTTACCAGCTGTGTGACCCTGGGCACATCACTTAACCCTATTTGCCTCAGTTTCCACATATGGGAAGTGAGCTAAAGAAGGAAATGACAACCCACTATGCCAAGAAATCCCAAATGGTGTCACTGAGAGACAGACATGACTGAAAAACAATGGAACAACAACAAATTCTAGCACCTATATGCCTCTTGATGTTTGTGAAGTTCATTTTACACAAAAGGCCAGACAGACAGTTGCCAAATTTTCTTTAAGTAAAGATGACAGAGAGTAAAAGGCTTTTGACCTTTTATTTTTGACCATGCACAACATTTAGCAGTTCCCTTTTTCCCCCTCTTCCTGGGATTTGGGTTTGTTGGTTTTGGTTGTGTCCATTTCTTGATGACTCCATTTAGAGTTTTCTTGGCAAAGATCCTGGAGTGGTTTGCCATTTCCTTCTCCAGTTCATTTTACAGATGAGGAAACTGAGGCACACAGGATTAAATGGCTTGCCCAGACGGGTCACACAGTTAATAAGTATTTTAGGCCAGATAATAAGTATGTGAGTCCAGGCCCAGCACTATTGACTGCATCAACTAATAGAGCAGGCTTTGATCTCAAGCAGTGTAGAGAAGTAGGGAGTCCACATAGGTGCACATCAGCAACCAGTCTATAAAGACTATAATTCTTAGAGAACTGACTAAAAGAATGCAGAGAGATTAAGAAGATCAGCTCTCAGAAGCAGGACTTTTACTCAGGCTTCAATACCAAATTCATTTCTTTAATTCATCTGTTACTTTATCCTATATTCTATACAATATAAAATACAACATATAAAATATAATTACACATATTATATTTTATTCAGATAACCATTTTGCCTTTTAGCAATTTTTTACCTTATGTTAATTCATTATTGAAAATACCCAGTTAAAGGAACTCTATTCATTTTACAGAGATAATAATTATATCTTCATTTTCAGTCACTGGAATGATGTATAAATATTCACCAGAAGTGCTTAGAGTTTAGCTAGATTATTGCAAGGAATCCAATTCACACTCTTTCTTTTCAAATTGGGAAACTTCTGGAGTACTTTAGAGCATTTAACTTCACCAAAAAATGAGAGAAGTTATGTTGTAGAATTACTCAGAGGTCAAAGACTGCTAACTGAATTTCCATGATAAAGAAAATACTCTTTCTAACCATTGAATTGAAGCGGTAATTTTTCTATGTGCTTTTTAATTTCCTTTTCAATAAGGGGAAAATATATTAAGACAAGGGCACTGTCCCTTTAACTGATACTGAAGCTCAATGTCAGTTCCAATAAAGGCTTTCTCTCATTTTAATTACCCTCAGAAAGGTTTTGAAGTTGTAGGTTGCATTGATTTTTTTTTTTCCTGGTTCAGGCCAGAAGCAATGCAATTCTCTTTCTTGAATTGGGCTTTTAATCTCACAATTTGGGCTTTAACTGAAAGACATTGATTGAGAGCCTACTATGTGCCCACAGATGCGATAGATTTAAAAGAGATATGAAGATTTTTTTAAAGCATTTTTACCTTTGAAAAACTGGTGGTTTTTTTTAGTTTTTTAAAAGAGTCTGTATAGATCAGGAAGAGAGATCCCAAAAGGCATTTGGATACACACACAAAATAAAAATCCCCTGGATACACACTGGAATCTCTTTACAAAGCAGCCCTTTGGGTCTATGCCACTAGACCATGTTACAGATAAATAGTCCATTTGGAGAACAACTGCTAAGGTCATTGAGACATTTCAGGACCATTAATTCATTCAACAAATATTTATTAAGAGACTATTATGTCTGTGCTGTAAGAAACCAAGAATGAGATTAATGAAGAGAGAAGCATGGAAAGACTTATATGAACCTATACAAAGTGAAGGAAGCAAAGCCAGGCAAACAAAATACACAGTAATTACTACAATATAATGAAAGAAAAGCCACAAAACAATCAAAATGGAATATGTTTCAAAATTATAAAGAACTAATTCGACTGTAAAGAAGAGATAGGAGAAAATATCTCCCCAGATCCTTTGCAGAGATGGGTCTCTATAGTTTATTGAACATTTTAGAAGACATCCAATCTTTTTTTCCCCAATGTGTTCAGTTTTGCTGAATTAAAAAAAAATAATTTCTTTGTTATAAGGGATGGCTTTGGGAGGAGGTATAAGGGAAAACGTAGGTGGTGTAAAAACCAAAGATATCAGTAAAACTACAGGTATCCCATCTGCATCTCGACTTTTCTCATTGTGGTTTTGTTATATCGCAGGTTGGCATAAGAAATTAAATGGGAATTTTCTGGGAGTTTTGTGAAAACCCGCAGGAGAGAGAAAAAGTTTTGAAATTCAGAAATACATAAAATATATGTAGAATATTGCATAATAGCAACACATTTTATCTTTTAATACTAGATGTATACACAATTTCTTTTCTAGAGTTAAAATAAATAAAAGATTAAAGTTTGTAAAAAGATCTTGAAAATATTGACCTACATATAGCTTATCACTAGGTATTTAACCCAAACTTTGCCAAAAAAGCACCATAAATATCCCATCAAAAAAAAAGAAAAAGTTTGGATATCTTCTGATAAGAGGAAGGGTCAAAAATTTTATTAAAGATTTTCTAGATTATGGGGCCATGTGGATTGCAATACCTGTATTTTTCAAAAAAAGGCTATTTTAGGCAATAGAATGGGGGTGAGGGAAATTTCATTTTATATTTATATAAAATTTCATTTTATACAAGACCACTGTGAAGTGAAGGGTAGGTAAAATGTGGAACAATGGCTGGACTCTCTTGTATTATTCAAATTTCTCCCCATCTACAAATATTCTTTTATGTATTCATAATACAAATTATAGGGCTCATTCAGGTTTTAGATAAATCATATTTTGGAAGGAAGTTCAATCTCTATTTGCATTAGCGAGGTATATGCCCACCTATGAAGACATTTGTGGAACATTATGCAAGCAATTTTTATTTAATTAAAAATATGACTGATTCAGTGATTTCTTGAAAGGAAAACAGGGATGACCATGGCTTTTGAGTTGTTGTAGCGGTTAGGAATGGTAGTGAGAAAAATTCACCTTCTATTCCCTCCTCACCATCTTGGTACTAGAACAATTTGCCCTTGGCAACTTGCTGCTGCTATACTTTAAGCACCTTTGAGAAATACACACTAAAATGCTAGTTTTAGAATTATTTACTTTTTGCTTTCTCTGTTAATTACAGGATGAGGAAGGGTTTGTATAATAAAATGTCTTGCTAAAAGTAGATTCTTTAGAGATACTGTATCTTTCTCTGCACCTAGCATTGTGTTTCAAATGTAGTGGCTGCTTAATAAAGGGATGTTCAACTAATGAATGAATGAATTTGTTACAAGATTGTTTCTCTTTTGGATAGACTCTTAACCCCTTTGCCCTCTTTTGTAAAATAGGACAAATAGTAACCACTTCACTGGGTTGTTGTCAGTATCAAATGAGTCTGTGAGGGGCTTTATAAACCATTAAATCATGATAGGAGGACAGAAGGAGATGGACAGACCCTGGTGGGTGTGAGTAAGCTCCTACATGTAAGAGCTGGAACTAAAGAATTTTATCAGTGATTGAAAAAATGATCTGGTCCTAGATAGGGAGGGATAAAGGGAAAGAGGTAGCCTCTCTGTCGTTTCTTGGCAGGGGAAAAAAAAAACAGGAATTTTTTCTGTCTTCTTAGGTAGACACCCTTCTTCCCTCTAATTTGTGGGAGGTCATGTGCAGGAATGAGACTTGCATGGGATGGGGCAGCATGGATAGGTTGTCATCTGAATCCATGGAAAGAAAAGCTCAAATCAATAAGATTATAAATTCATTTGAGGAACATTTGAGCACTACACTGAAAATGAGATGCAAATTAAAAGTGACGGTAATTTGTTAGATTAGAGTATAGTTTAACTAAAGCTTAAATGTGATCCCACAATATCACAATATCTCTTCTGGTTAATAGACCCGGGAAGTGTTGGCTTTGGAAGGTAGCATTCGTGGAGGTTTGAGGGTGAGGGAAACTAGGTGGTACAGTGGATGGTGTTAGAGCTGGATTCAGGAATATCTTGAGTTCAATTCCATGCCACTTAACCCTGTTTGCCTCAGTTTCTTCATCTTTCAAATGAGTTGGAGAAGGAAATGGCAAACCACTCTAGTATCTGCCAAGAAAACTTCAAAGGGAGCCACCAAGAGTTAGATACAACTGAAAAAAATTACTGAATCAAAGAAAAGTAATTATATAGATGTGATGTAAGTTGTTCAGTTAGAAAAATATTAAAGAACCAGGCTTTGGTGTTAATCCTCAGTTTAATCACTTCATCCTAGTTCATATTGCTTTAGCTGATAAATGATTTAATTTGATGAACCCAGAGAATAGGGATAAGAGCAGGCCTGGGAGGGATTCAGGAAATATCAGGTTTAAGCACCTACTGGACATATATTGGCTCTGTGACCCTCCAGGACAAGTCACTTAACCTCTGTGTCCCTGGTGACTCCTTAAAAACTATCAGTTGTCTAATATTGGTAGAGGGAGATTTGTTGCTAGTTCCCTCCATTTATCTATTCACAGTTCTAGTTAAAAGTATTTTTGTGGGGCAGCTGGGTAGCTCAGTGGAGTGAGAGCCGTGCCTAGAGACGGGAGGTCCTAGGTTCAAACCCGGCCTCAGCCACTTTCCAGCTGTGTGACCCTGGGCAAGTCACTTGACCCCCATTGCCCACCCTTACCACTCTTCCACCTATGAGACAATACACCGAAGTACAAGGGTTTTTAAAAAAAAAGTATTTTTGTATAATAAAATGATCAATTGTCTAATATCGGTAGAAGGAGATTTGTTTCTAGTTCCCTCCACTAATCTATTCACAGTTCTAGTTAAAAATATTTTGTATAATAAAATGATCAATTTTCTAATATTGGTAGAGGGAGATTTGTTATTAGTTCCCTCCACTAGTCTATTCACAGTTCTAGTTAAAAGTATTTTTGTATAATAAAATGATCAATTTTCTAATTTTGGTAGAGGGAGATTTGTTACTAGTTCCCTTCATTAATCTATTCAC
>NW_025377184.1:0-1063 GCF_016433145.1 Gracilinanus agilis
TGTGTGGAGGGGGTGGGGGTGGGGTGGTTGCTCAGCCCGTGATTTAGTGAGAGCCCTTTATAACCTGGAAATGTCTCGATTCCACGTACCTTCCACACTGTGCCCTGTTGTGGGGTTCCTCCATTCGTCTGGACTTGTTTTTATGTCCCCTTGAAGAGTTTTGTGTGTTTCGGTCAGGAGAGGTTAAGAGCTGCTTCTTACTCTGCCGCCATCTTAACCCGGAACCCACCATATTGTTTTGATGACCACTGCTTTATATTATATTTCATTGAAGACAATGACAATGATGAGACATCTTACCCAAACTTATGGGATGCATCCAAAGCAGTTCTGAGGGGAAAATTGATATCACTTAGTGCATATATTAACAAATTAGGGAGGGCAGAGTTTAATGAATTGGGCATGCAACTTAAAAAACTAGAAAATGAACAAATTAAAAATCCTCAGATGAAAACTAAATTAGAAATACTAAAAATCAAAGAGAAATTAATAAAATTGAAATTAAAAGAACTATTGAATTAATAAATAAGAGTAGAAGCTGGTATTTTGAAAAAAAAAAGGTAAAATAGACAAAGTACTGGTTAATCTAATTAAAAAAAGGAAAGAATAAAACCAAATTAATAGTATCAAAGATGAAAAAGGAGACCTCACCTCTAATGAAGAGGAAGTTAAGACAATCATTAAAAACTATTTTGCCCAATTATATAGCAATAAATTTATTAATCTAGGTGATATGGATGAATATTTGCAAAAATATAAATTGCCTATATTAACAGCAGAAGAAATAGAATATTTAAATAATCCAATATCAGAAAAAGAAATTGAACAGGCCATTAAAGAACTCCCTAAGAAAAAATCGCCAGGGCCTGATGGATTCACAATTGAATTCTATCAGACATTCAAAGAACAATTATTCCCAATACTATACAAATTATTTGACATAATAAGCAAAGAAGGAGTCTTACCAAACTCCTTTTATGACACAAATATGGTACTGATTCCAAAGCCAGGCAGACCAAAAACAGAGAAAGAAAATTACAGACCAATCTCCTTAATGAATATA
>NW_025377185.1:0-2722 GCF_016433145.1 Gracilinanus agilis
ACTATATATTAATATAATAGTATTAATGTTAAATATTTATTTACAAAAATAAAATATTTTTAGAAAGAAAGAAATCAGCTTGATTTGAAATCTTTTCAGTTATTACTACTATGACAATAACAGTAAAAACAATAACAACTGACATTTATATAGCACTATATATAAGATCTGCAAAGTGCTTTTTACATGCACGATGTCATTTGAACCTCACAACAACCCTGTGAGATAAATATTACAGATATTACCAATCCCATTTTTACATCTGGCTCAGAGAGGCTGTGATGTATTCACAGCTACACAGCAAATGGGATATCATAAGTGAGATCTGAACCCAAATTTTACTGACTCCAAAAGAACACTGTATCTACTTTACCAATTGGGCAACTTTAATAGACTTCTCAATATTAAGCCACTTTACCTTATGACTCACTCTAGAGCTCTATAGTTCACTCAAAGAAAAGGAATTTTAATATTCCCAGCTTTGACATATAAATTGAACTAAAATAGTTATCTGTACTTTAGTTAGATGCTTTTTTACTTCCAAGAATATATGGTAACCTGGAAAAGAAGTGCCTTCTTTGTCCTGGGCACAAGCATGGCTATAGAAGCATTCCTGATGTTCTCCAGGAGAAAAGAGTCTTCAGACTCCTTCTCTCAAAACATAACACAATTCTATGTGATCGAGATTCCTCCTTTTTTTCTCTCTTAGGTCTGGTCATCACTCCCTCTTCCAACAATTTAACTTCATTCTCCTTTATTGATTCTATTAACCAACCTATAGAATTAAGGAATCACTATGGACTTTCCTTCAAATGTTCCTAGAAAACTTTGCCTGGATACCTCCTTTGCTACCATCATAGTCTACCTTATGGCATGCTTACTTACAAGCAGTCCATATTCCCATAAAGGCACATTTCCCAGAGTCTTGGCCAGATAACCTGTTTTGCCTCTATTTGAGTTGCTTGAGCTGTGTAATGCATGCCTTCATCTTTGCGTATGGCTCTAATTTATAATGAGTTATGAACATGAGTGGCATGGCCTTTGCTTGCAAAGGAGATGGATTAACATGAAATTATGCTCACTAGAAACAGAAGTAAAACCAAAAGAACCATGTAAGACTCTCTCTCTCTTAAGATTCCCCAAAGGACTTCCACTGCTAAGCTGACTTTCTCCCACTCTCTCCTTGCAGAAACTGATCTTCCAAGTGGACAACTCTGTTTCTTTTGTTACTTGCAAAACATTTTTGCCCCAAGAAAAACACGAAAAACTTGTTTTTTCCCAGAAGTCTTTCTGATTCAGATCAGTTTTTAAACACGAATATGCTAAAGATTCCATAAGATTCTTCTTTTTTTTTTTAAACCCTTGTACTTCGGTGTATTGTCTCATAGGTGGAAGATTGGTAAGGGTGGGCAATGGGGGTCAAGTGACTTGCCCAGGGTCACACAGCTGGGAAGTGGCTGAGGCCGGGTTTGAACCTAGGACCTCCTGTCTCTAGGCCTGACTCTCACTCCACTGAGCTACCCAGCTGCCCCCCATAAGATTCTTCTTAAACCTCAGCTTTCATTTAATTTAATTTCAACAGTGGGACAATTGGCCCAGCTTTGTGCCCCTCTAATTCCATAAGGCATAGAAATGTAATCAGGAATGCAGAGGAGAAAAATGTTTCTTCCCTTCTCCCTTCTGGATCCTTCGTATAGATCAAGCTCATGTATAGTTTGGGTACATTACTATGATTTGCAAGTCAGAAGTGACTTAAATAAGTCTACCAGTTAGAAAGCTTTCCTACCCATCTCTGAGAGATAAAAATACAAGAACAGATTCTTTCCCACTCCTTCAGGGACAATAATTCATTCATTCTCCCCCTTGACATCAGCCTAATCTCTAGCCTGTGGGTATTGGGCAGAAGATTGTTTTAGTGGTGTATTTTTCCCTGTGGCTTTTGCTGGATTTAGCAAATGTCTTAGAGCCACATATAAATGACATTTGGAGAGGGAGAGTCTAGGTATGGGGTCCAGGTATGCATTTGGGATTGAGAGAAAAAACAGAAATCTTAAAGTTGAGGAGTTTATTAAATATCACTTCCTTAATGATTTAATAAAAATGTAAGAATTTCCATACTGGATCATGTCACACACAACCCAGTATTCTCTCTGTGACAATACCATCAAAGTCTTTTGTAGGAAGACATGCATGGCCCTTCCATACAATTATACATCCTGGCTCAGGAAAGTTGACTGTTAAATTTTTTATGCTGTCATTTATTCCTCAGAAATCAACAAACTACAAATCAAGACTTGATTTATTGTTTTGTTGATTTCTTCACTTAAAAAAGTGATAGAAAAAATATCGATAATGAAAATTAAACTTAAAAGTGTATCATGAATACATTTTCTTTTGAACGAGAGACCCAGTTGTTAAACATTTACCAGCATGCTCCTGGATTCATCCCATGCTGCCTAGGCTCCCTCAATAACCCATTATATTGCTGACATCCAAGAAAGTTTCATCTATCTATAATTTGGTATGACCCCTCGGAAATAATAAAAATACAATAATAGCTCATGTTTACATTTCACTTTAAAGTTTACAGAGCACTTGGCACACATTAGGCAGTCTCTAAGAGCTCCAGCCTTAGGATGCTGTAATTCTAGATGTAGAACATTCAAGGAGCCTATAAGAAGATTAGAAACGGAAAGGAACCCTGCAGGAATTTTTTTTTTTT
>NW_025377186.1:0-3474 GCF_016433145.1 Gracilinanus agilis
AGGCTAGAGACAGAGGATATTGAGGAAATAAGCTGGGTCCTTCTGATAGGGAAGGTATCTCTCAGGTACAATAAGAGTTGGGCAAGTTGGAAATGTTTTATATCTGGCTGGAGGACTTCTCTTGTTAATTTCTAAGACTCTTGAGAGTGGAGACAAAAGGGCTCCTCCCTGGGGAAACTGATGGCTGCAGGAAGTCTCAGGTAGGTACTTCCTGCCAAAATAGATACTTTCAGTTCTCTCAAGAAATAAAAAGAAAATAATTCCTTCCCTCTTCAGCCCTTCCCTTAATCTTCGATACAATGATTTACCAGAGGCTTTGAGTAGGTAACAAAGAGGATTTATTAATGTCAGGTTAATCAGAGGGAAAGAGGTTTTAGGTTTTCTAACTGCTGCTAAGGAGAAGGCTGGATGATGGGGGAATAGGTTGCAGGAGAAGTTTAGACTGAGAGAGTCTGGCTCTCCCAGTCAGGAAGGTTTGACTGCCTTTGAAGTAAAGTATTTATCAAATCACTAAATTAGAAGTAACTTGTTTTAGGATGCCCTTTTTGCCTACAGAAACTAAACCTACAATATTCAACTACAAAGCCCACCCTTTCTCCCAGGGCCCAAAGGAAAGTCAGGAGAAATAGCAGGGATGTAATGGAGAGATCAGGGAGAGGTCCAGAGAAATCAGATAAGTCCAAATTTCCCCAAGACAAAATAAGCACAGGCCAACACCAAAGCCAAAATGTAAAAGCCAAGCTGAAAAGCCAAAGCCAACAGGCTAAGCCAAAGCCCCAAAACCAAAAACCCTCAGGCAAAGTCAAAGCCAGAAGGCAAAAGCCCCTTCAGTTGGATCTTCAGCCCTATTTATAGTCTCAGGCTCCAACTGTCTTTCTGAAGATTCTAAAACCTTTAACTGCCAGGCTGCTGTGACAGTTTGAAATTGCAGATATATATATATATATATATATATATAATTTATTTATTTGTTTGTTTATTTTTAAATAATTGTGTCCTTTCCCCTATCTTTGATATCTTTGAATAAAGACCTAGAAATGGTATTGCTGGGTCAAAAGTTACTCACATTTTTATGGACTTTTGAACATAGTTCCAGACACTCTCCAGAATGATTGTGTCAGTTCACAGCTCCACCAATAGTATATTAATGTACGAACTTTTTCACATCTACTCCAACATTTGCCATTTTCACTTTTTGCCATATTAGTGTGATAGATGTGAGTTAGTACCTCAAATGTGTTTTAATTCACATTTATCTAATTAATAGTGATTTGCATCATTTTTTCATATGACTAAAGATAGTTTTAATTTTCTTCATCTGAGAAATACCTGTTCATGTCCTTTGACCATATGCCAATTGGGAAATGCTTTGCATTCTTATAAATTTGACTCAATTCTCTATATATTTGAGAAATTAGGCCTTTGTTAGACCCTGGTTATGATGATTCCTACTATATTACTCTATTATTACCTCATTTCCTACCCCTCAGTGTATTACAGGATGTCTTCCTAAGTATATGAAACTTCCCCTGCTGAAATGTACAGATGGAGGAATTTATCTCAATAGGCTTGGAGGCAACTGAAATAGACCCAATGGAGTGTTTACTGCTTGTCCAGTCAATGAGGTTCCCAAGTTTATACTCTGCATCCTAGGTTACCTTTACTCATTTTGACTTTTGTCTTGCACCTGGACTTCCATGACTGGAAGATTTAGGCTGATAACTTTGTGCAACTTGGCCTTATTTAAATCCAATTCACACACCAGTAAAGACATCACTCAAGGGGGCAGTTGGGTGGCTCAATGCATTGATAGGCATACCTAGAGATGGGAGGTCCTAAGTTCAAATCTGACCTTGGATCTAGCTGTGTGACCCTGGGATTAACCCCTATTGCCTCACCCTTACCACTCTTCTGTCTTGGAATTCTGGTGTTGATTTTAAGATGGAAGATATGGGTTTAAAAAAAAGACATCACCTCATGATTTATTGATCCTATGAAGGACAAACAGCAATGTATCCTTACTACAATGGTTCCTACATTTGAAATCCTGGCTAAAGAATTAAAAGTTTCTAGGCTTTAATTTCTTCATCTATAAAATTTGAGTTTTAAAACAGATGATCTCTCAGTCTCATTAATTCCTTAATCCTATTATCATCTTTCTGTATGTATATTTATAATAGATGACAATTCTGTGTATATATATACATACATCTATGTATATGTTACATACATATATACACACATAGGGGTTTATGGGGTTTATTTTATTTAATATAAGAAATTTAGTAGGTTAATTTATTGTTAATATCATTAAAATGATGTATTGTCTCTAGAGGGTCCTTCTTATATATTTTGCCAGTCTCCTGGCTTCCACTGTCTGCTAGTCCTCTAATGTCCCTGGCCCTCTCACCTTCACTCCTGGGCCCAAGGTCTGTGCTCCCCAGCCTCCTGGGATATCTATTCTAGCTGTTATTAGGGACAAGCTCCTGGTGGTCCTAGACAGCTGCCCAGAACCCCGAAATTGGCCCACGCTTGCTTTCTGCCTGAGGTTCTCCCCTGAGTCTCAGCTTCCACTGTCTGCTGCCTCTCTTGGTTCCACTCCCATGCCCAAGGTCTGTGCTCTCTAGCTTCCTGTGGTATTAAGTCTTGCTGCTCTCAGGGGTAAGTTCCTGGTGATCCCAGTTAGCTGCTAGATTTTACACACACACACACACACTCTCTCTCTCTCTCTCTCTCTCTCTCTCTCTCTCTCTCTCTCTCTCTCTCTCTCTGACTCTGGTACTGTCAGTGGGGAGGGTTGATTAGCTCGAGTTTTGATGGGATCTAGTTGTTGTTATTAAAATTGATGAAGGAAGATATTAAAAGGGAAAATAGTATTTTAATAAAAGCCATGCTGATAGAGAAAAATTATTAGATCACGTGCCTGTAAGAATTCAGACTGCCTCATCAGCAATTTACATTTCGTACCTTTGAGAGTTCAGGTAACCAAAGAGACCTCTCTTCCTGACTCCAGAAGTCTTAGCCCCTGTTCCTGTCTGCCTCCATTTTTTACAAGAGGAATCATGGGAAATGTAGTTTTCCAAAGTCCCCTAAAATGTTCACAGGAAGTTTGTCATATAATCTACATACCTTAATGCTCAAATGAGCCCCAAATAGCTATTAAATAGAGTCCCAGAAATTCTAAATAACACATAGTTCCCTCTCTTATAGCGTGGAAATGCCTAGATCCCAAGTAACTTCAATACTGTGCCCTATTGTGGGGTCCCTTCTTTCATATGGATTTGGTTTTCATGTCCTTTTGAGGTATCATGTATAGGTTGGTTAGGAGAATAAAGTGCCCTGCTTCTACCCTGTAGCCATCTTAACCCAGAAGTCTGGTCCTTCTTATATATTAAGAAATAGAGAAACTCTGCCAAGAAATTCCTACAGGTTTCTTAGTAAATTACTATATAAAAGTTTATATGTTATAATTAG
>NW_025377187.1:0-7412 GCF_016433145.1 Gracilinanus agilis
TTGGTGTCCCCTACTATTCACCCCCTCTTTCCCACCCCCCATGTCATGTTAGACCATTTAGTATTCTGTCCTCTCCCTATGAATTATTCTTTTGATTGCTATAATAGTGAATACTATAATAGTGAATAGAGTTCACTACAGAGAATTATACATAGCATTTCTCCACATAGGAATACAGACAATTAGATCTTATTGAACCCCTTAAAGAGGTAAATTTAAAAATTATGAGTTTTCTTTCTTTCCCCTCTGTTTCTTATTTACCTTTTCATGTTTCTCTTGATTTTTGTTGTTGGATATCAAATTTTCCATTTAGCCCTGGTCTTTTCTGTGCAAATACTTGGAAATCTTCAATTTTGTTGAATTCCCATACTTTCCCCTGGAAGTATATAGTCAGTTTTAATGGGTAGTTGATCCGTAGTTGAAGGCCCAGCTCTCTTGCCTTTCTGAATATCATATTCCAAGCTTTGAGGTCTTTTAGTGTGGAGGCTGCCAGATCTTGTGTGATTCTGATTGGTGCTCCTTGATATCTGAATTGTCTCTTTCTGGCTTCTTGTAAGATTTTTTCTTTTACTTGGAAGGTCTTGAATTTGGCTATCATATTCTTGGGTGTTGTCTTTTCTGGGTCTAGTGTAGAGGGTGATCTATGGATCCTTTCAATGTCTATATTGCCCTCTTATTGTAGAACTTCAGGGCAATTTTGCTGAATCATTTCTTTTAGTATGGAGTCCAAATTTCTATTAATTTCTCCCTTTTCAGGGAGACCAATGATTCTCAAATTGTCTCTTCTAGGCTGGTTTTCTTGGTCTGTCACTTTCTCATTGAGATATTTCATGATCTATTTTATCAGTCTTTTGACTTTGTTTTATTTGTTCTTGCAGTCTTGAGAGATCATTAGCTTCTAATTGCTCAATTCTAGTCTTTAGAGATTGGTTTTTGGCTATAATCTTTTGGTTTTCGGCTATGATATTTTGGTTTTCCTTTTCAATCTGGTCATTTCTGGTATTCAATTTGCTTATCACTTCATTTGATTTCTGAGCCTCACTTTCCAATTGCAAAATTCTGCCTTTTAAACTGTTATTTTCTTGCCAGATCTCTTCCATCTTTCTCATCATCTCAGATTTGAACTCTTCAATAGCTTGTGACCAGTTTTCTTTATTTTGGGAAGGTTTGGATATGATTACTTGTTTGTTCTCCTCTGTTGTCTGGATTTTCTCTGTGTAAACGTTGTCAAGTGTTACAGATTTCTTCTTGATAATCTTTCTCTTCTGTGGTTTCCGATTTTGTGTTACCATTGTTAGCCCCGCCCCTTCTCAGCTTTATCCTCACACTCAGGGACTTTCTAGGCTCCCAAGGTTTCAGGTCTCATTGTTCTTGGGGATGGAGCTTCCTGATTGTCCCTGGTCTGCCTCTTTGTCCGAGGCTCCTTCAGCAGTCTTGGGGTGCTGCTTCCACTGCCATGCTCCCGTCTGCACAGGGTTCCCACTCGATGTCCAAGCCTGCGCTCAAGATCCTTGTCCTCGTCTAGGGCAATGCCTTCACCCGCACAAGCGCTTAGGAAAGTCAGTGCGCATTCTTTAGCCTCTTGGGGTCCTAAATCTTGCTGCTCTCAGGAACAAACCCTGGAGCTGCCAGTGACTTAATGAGTGCCCCAAACCTGCTTTAACTCTTGTGAGCTGGCCTTGGCTCTGTATGTGGTGTGGGGGTTGAGGGAGGGGCTTCTTCCTCTCACATTTTAGTGAGAGCTATTTCACCCCTTTATAGCGTGGAAATGCCCTGATTCCATGTACCTTCAATGCTGCACCCTGTTGTGGGGTCCCTTCGTTTGTCTGGATTTGTTTTTATGTCCCCTTTGGAGTCCTGTATGCTTAAGTTAGGAGAGATCAAGCAGCTGCTCCTTACTCTGCTGCCATCTTAACCGCTGCAATCTATTTTACATTTTATAATGTTCTCTGTGTCTTGTTTTGACCTAATTCTTTCCTTATCCATAGGTCTAACAGGCAAAACTATTTCGTGCTATAATTTCTTTCTGATCAGTTGTCAAGTCCCTTTTTCATCTCTGACTTGGGAACCCCAAAATTGCTGCTGCTGCTTTCACTCCCACCACTCTCACCACTGTCATTTCATCTAGCTGGACTCTAGGTAAGCTTCCATCCCCAAGTCACAGAAGTCTCCTTGTGACCAATGTTGTCTTGTAAAATATTTCGCTCGTATCTTTTGTTGGCTCTCCACTCCCCAGTTTGATTTGATGTATTACTTTAAAATTGCTGAAGGGGGTGTTAGGAGAGTTCATCTAAAAGCTTTCTCTATTCTCCCATTTTGTCTCCACCCTCAGAAGGAAATTTTTTTCTCCATATTGTTGTTGTTGCAAAAACTAGAAACAAAATTATAGTACTTTGTTCAGCCATTCCCCAGTTGATGGAGATTTATTTGATTTCTAACTCTTGTTATTGGTCTACTTCATTGAAAACAATAGCAGCGACAGCAATGACCATAGTTACTATATTACCCAGGAAGAATTTAGGATAGAAATCAAGAAAGAAGGATAATGAATTATGCCTTCCATACTATGTCAGAAAGGTATTGGATTCAAGATACAAAATGAAGCATTTTTTCCAGACATGGTCAATACACGAATTTGTTTTATTACAAGTTTGGGGTGGGCTGACATTGGTCATAATCAGAGAAGTTCAATATTACTTTCTCTGAAAGGTAAATTTTTAAACTACAGTGATTCCTGAAAACCATCTATTAAAAAAGGAATTACGATATTTTGTTCAAGCAGTAAGATAATAGATAATTAAATCACATAAATAAAAAGCCCTACTTGCTCTCATGTTATATTGAATCCCTGGGAGCCAGGAATCCACACTGTTGATTGACAGGTGGGTCTGTTGGATATCGGAATGTTCCCAGAGGGCCGTGAGGACAGGGGAGAGAGCAATTGGCCCAGGGGGGTATAAAACACCCTGGCAGCCCTGGCTGGGGGTTCCTTTTCCTTCCCTGAGACCTGAGATCTGTGGATCCTAGTTTTTGGGGGATTGAGACTTGCTGGGTTCATCCTTGCAAGATCTTCCTGTTTGTTCCTGTTAACATCATCAACCTGTATCCAGACCATCATCTCTGATTCTATTGCCCCTAGATATTAGGAAATCAATCATCTTAGCTATCTACATTTCCCAGGACCCGGGAGGAATCTGGGAAGTGGGAAGGAGAAGAAGAAGAGGGTGGAAAGGGGTGGATATCCCAAAGACTGGTTAGGCATATCATCTAGCAAAGGAGAAGAAGCTGAAACATCAAGCAGCAGTTTGCCTACTCTGGTTTGACTGTGGCCAGGCTGGACCAGAAAGGAACTAATCATCCTGATTCATTACTTGCCTACAGTTTAAGGGTTTATCATTACCAAATTTAATTAGGGTTTCCCAAATACCCCTATCCAATCCCAATATCCCATCTTTGTTTAATACAGTCAAAGCCTTTTAAAGTACCTTCCTGGTCTGGTTATCTCCTAGCTTCTCTGGGAAAGGAGATACGCAGTCAGAGACAAACCGTTACCAAGCTAAAGAGCCCATCATACAATATCAATCAACCCCAGGTGGGACCTGAAGGGATAACATCCATTGACCTAAAGGATCCTGCCTGGGCACTGTTATAAAAGAGGGAGGTGTCACATCATCCTCTTCCTCTACATCTACATACATCCAGTTTATTTTATAACACTCAAAAATCATTTTGTGTATGAGTAAATATGACTATACAATTCAATGTTAGTCAAAGACTAAAGACATTATTCTCTTATTTTATGATAATTGATGCTTGTGATGGTTACTTAAGAAATGCTCACCATCGGGGCAGCTGGGTAGCTCAGTGGAGTGAGAGTCAGGCCTAGAGACAGGAGGTCCTAGGTTCAAACCCAGCCTCAGCCACTTCCCAGCTGTGTGACCCTGGGCAAGTCACTTGACCCCCATTGCCCACCCTTACCACTCTTCCACCTATGAGACAATACACCGAAAAGTACAAGGGTTAAAAAAAAAAAAAAGAAATGCTCACCATCTTTGGTAGGGAATTAGATAATACATTTTAGATACAGTTTATTTTAGGAAATAGTTGACCTTAATACCATTGAAGTAATAATTTGTTATCAGAATATGAGCTTTTGAGGAGCACCTCATTACCCAATGGTATCAAATAAATGAAGCATTATTATATGTTGAAGGATTAGACTTGTTCTACTTGACCCAATAAGGCATAACTAGAGACAGTGGATAGAAGATATATAAAGGATTTAAGTTTGATGTATAGAAAAACTTTGTGACAAATAATTACCCCAATGTTGTGTGTTATTTCTCTGGATGTAATGATTTCCCTTTCAGTGGATCTTCAAAATCTACCTGTTTGAACAATTTTTGGTATATTATAGATGACATTGCTAGTCAAGTATGGACTAGACTGCCTGGTCTTTAATGTTCATTCCAACTTTAGCACTTTATGATTCTTTGATTGTTCTGCTTGACAATCACCTTCAAAGAAGTATTTAAGTTTATGGATCCAAGAAGGCCCCAAATGGGATCATGAAGAATAAGACATAGTTGAAAACAACTAAACAATAGCAACAAAGTATGGTGAGTATCCTAATTATTTGGTTACCTAATTACATTGGTTATTAGTTGAGGTTTCATTCCAGAGAGAGAAAAAGAGAGACAGAGACAGAGACAGAGAAAAGGAGAGGAGAAACAGAAAGTGTTATGGATCTTTTTTTTCCTGGGTTCCCTCCATGAACTACAAAATTGCTTTCCTTAGTTATTTGCATCACTTTGATTCCTGTTTCATGAATTGGAGAATCCAGATATATTATGAAATGTATAAACCAGATATGACAAAAGTACAATAGTGTAATGAATTGTCTATGGCATGGTGATCTCCTTATCTCCACATTAACATCTCATCACTGGAGGTTTTCAAACAGTCAAAAGCCAGAGGCCTGCTTGTCAGGGATATCACAGAGGAGATTCATAATCCATACAATCTTTTCCAATTCTCAAATTTTCCATTCCTGTGATGTACTTTTTCTAAAGGCTTATGTTTTGGATAAGTGGAATCAGAAATGGATGTGAAGTGTATGCAAAACTTGGCAATGATGACAACATTGTCCATAATGCAGAACACTGTGTTTTCCTTGATTAATCCTTACTCTTTGCTTTTATCCTTTGGAGTGGATAAAAAAGAAGTTTGGCATTTCATTTGTGTTAAAGCACTGTGCTAATGCAGTTAAGATACTGTGCAACTTTAACAGGTACAGAAATTTCTGCTCCTCTCTTTTCTCCAAAACTATTTCCTTGTCTATTCTTTTAGGAGTATTCATAAAGATGATGATCTCTCATTTAAAGAACATCATTTCTTATAGTAGATTTCAAAGTACTTTACAAACATGAAGTAATTAGGTAAACCTCAATACATGGGAATCACTTTACCCATGAATAATTTGCAGTCATTTGGAAGGTGGAATGTGGCTTCTGCTTAACAGATGAACAAGCTTATTCAATTCCTTTGGACAATAAATGAATTGTTCTTTATTTTTCTAATTAAGTTGGTGCTGATCATATCTATGAACTTACTCTGCATTTAAACATGCTCTTGCCCAATTTTAATTGTTAGGAAAGGTAGGGCTCATACACCCACTGTTCTGAGAACTGAAATGTTAAAAATAAGATCCACTGGGTTTATAAAAATGAGGATGGATCATATGCCTACTTTGTATCACTTGAAAGTTAGCACCTTAAATGAATGTCAAATAGTCTATCTATTGGAGAAAATTTATTTTAAATTGAACAAATTTTCTCTTTTAGAACTCCACAAATCCATACTATAAAAGCATTATCTTCAAGATTTAAAGTTAGAAGAGGCCTTATGAATACTAAAATTTCACCTTTTTGCAAAGGAAGGAACTAAGACATAGAGAGATGAAGTGACTTTCCAAAATAAAATAGACAATAACTGACAGAAAAAATATTTGAATTCATATCTTCTGACTAAATCTATGGCTCTTTTTACTAGACTAAGTTTCCAGGAGGCAAAGCTTATCATTACTTTTGTACCATATTTGTTTCTTGCCTTCTTCAAACAGTCCCAGAATTCATCTTTGTCTCCTACCTATGTGTCAAATTGTTGCTATCCTGTACCCACTTCCTCATTTCTCTGAGTTCTACCAATAATGACTGTTCGTGTCAATATTACCCCTTTCTTACTAATAAATATATATTTTAAAGGAGGGTTGCTGGGGTCCCACTATCTTAATCCAAAGAAAGAGGAAGAAAATTGGTATTAAAGTGGTCTAAGCAGGAGTATATTGAAGATAGCTCTAATCAGTGGAAGAAAACACATGGAACAGTTATGCCATGGAACTACTCTATAGCTGCAGGGCATGGTTTATGGTTTTGTTGATTATCTAGATTTAAGAAAGTATCAATGATGCAAATTAAACCTCAAAATGTATGTGTATGTTCATTTTAAAATTTCTCTTTATTAGGCATTTACCAGCACTTTCCTGTATTGCTCCATAAACATTGCTTGAGTTCAGCAAAGGTCCAGCAGAAGCCTTCAGGAAGGAAACTAATCAGACTGATGGTAATAATGGTAGTGATGATGATGATGAAGACAGGCAGTGTGTAGTAGACAAAGGGCCTTGGATTTCAAGTTATACCTCTGCCAAGTACCAACTGTATAATCCTGGAGGAGTCACTTAACCTTTCAGTGCCACAATCAGCACTCAAGAATATAAGATTCAGAGGGCAGATAGGTGGCTCATAAGATCAAGAGTCCAGGGTTCAAATGTAGCTACAGACACATCCTAGACGTGTCACCCTGGACAGGTCACTTAACTTCCATTGTTTAGTCCTTACCGCTCTTCTGCCTTGGAACCAATACTTGATTCAAAGATGGAAGGTAAGGGTTTTTATTTAAAAAAATAAAAGAATATAAGTTTTAGAGAAGGTGCTGATCTGAGTGGGTAGAAAGAAGTTCCTCAACAAGAGTTCCTTATACCAATGAAACCATAGTTTTAGCAATCAATGAAGGACATTAGGTGATGCAGGAGATAAAGACCTAGATTTAGAGTCAGGTAGATCTGAGCTGAAAACAGTTTTTAGAAACTTACTAGCCATGTAACCCTGGTCAAGTCACTAAATTTCTCTTAGCTATCTGTAAAATGGGAATAATAATAGCAACTACTTCCCAGGGTTGTTGTGGAGATTAAGGGAAATAATATTTATAAAATACTTTGTAAAACTTTAAGAGCCAATATTATTTTTATGCATCACTATCATCAGTTACAATAAAAGACATTTAAAGGCACACAAATAATTAAAATACTGTAAATTTTTCTTTTATGCTCTTTTGAACTTGATATATATATATAT
>NW_025377188.1:0-1602 GCF_016433145.1 Gracilinanus agilis
CTCCCTCTCTTTGTCTCTTCTTGTTCTTCTCTTCTTCCTCTTGATCCTTCTCTTTCCTCTCCTTCTCTCTTCTTTCTCCATTATTTTTATTTTCCTTCATATTTTCTCTTTTCACACCTTTAAGTATCCTTTCCTTTTTTCTGTTGATCCAATCATTTTTCTCTCTTTTCTTTCCTTTCTCTCTCACATTGTCCTGCATTCTGGTTTTTTTCCCTCTCCTCTCCTTTCCTTTACAAAAAAAAAAAAAAAAAGATAAGGAAAGAGAATCTTCTTTGTGTTTTCTTTATTTATTCACTTACCTCTCTTTCCTCTCTTAACTTCTTGTTTCCTTCCTTTCTTATTTTTCTTTTCCCTCTTCTCCTCCTCTCTACCCCTCCCTCCTTTCCCGGCATTTTGCTCTTCTGCTCTTCTCCATCATCCTCTCACTCCTTCTTTTGGTCCCTTCTGCCCTCTCTATCCATTTGTATTTTATGTTTATCTGACCAAGAGAAAGAAGATGGATTTCACATCATTTTGGGCTTCTTTCTATGACATATGAATTTGGTAAATGAATAGGTACCGAGTCAACAAAGAAAATATGCAGAGAACAAAAAACTCCTCTTTTATAATGAATAGTATCTTTGGGGTTGGGGAAGGCAGTTACTTTAATAAATCTGTAAGTACTGTCTGAGTGAAAATGAGGTCTTCAGTTTATATGTTCTACTGAACATAAATCATTGTTTTACGTAGTATTGAACATAAATTTTAAAAGTGAAAAAAAAATGAACCTTGAGTGCTAATCTCATCTTTCCATATAACCAAAAGAGCTCATAAATAAATAAACTCAAGGATGACATATACCACAAATACCTCTGGATGGTAAAGTTACCTAACTATTTCCTGTTTTTAATTGTATATACACTTATTATTAGATCAAATAAAATAATTAGAACAATCAGTTATTGATTGGTAGAGTTGGAAGGTACTTTGAATAATGGAACATAAAATATTTGAAGGAGAGCTTAAAATGATGGAACCTAGAATTCAGAAATGGAAACACCCTCAGAAACAATAGGATCCCTGACATGTCAGAGATGGACCTTAAGGATCATTTAGTCCAACCCTTTCAATTTAAAGATTGCCAAATTAAGCCTCAAGAATGGAATTGACTTCCCTCTGGTCTCATAGCAAGACATAATCCCATGAAATTTTATTTAAAACATAGGCTTCCAACTCCAGTCAAGGAAAGGTAATAATTTTTATAAACAATAAAGCTAGCAATTATTTAGTTCTTATGAGCAATGTAATCAGTTGTAGCAAAGTAGACAATAACCTTTAAAGATGTAACATCCCTTCAACTGTGAAGCTCTTCTACTTAAATGAAGAACCTTTTCTGGGTAAATATCCCTTATTCTCTCTGGTAGCCTCCATAAGTATGCCAAATTGATCCACAAAGCTATGCTTACTGGTTGCAATTAAGGTCAATATTCCATTTCTGAGACAAAGAGAAATGAGTTTTCCCCTAGGTATTGATAAAGTTATTTTATACCTCTGAAGAAGTTTAGAAAGAAGGCTAGCCTTAGAAAGCCTATTCAAGGTGAGTCATACATATATATATATACA
>NW_025377189.1:0-1181 GCF_016433145.1 Gracilinanus agilis
TAAAAATTTCTCCAAAAGGAACATATGACATTTCATTCATACTATTTTTCTTCTTATTTTCTTCAGATTTTTTCATTGCATAATACTTTCCCATTGGGGAAAATAGGTATATTATTTCCATTTCTACACTAAGTAGTTTAGAAAGACTACCTATTTTCTTTTTTTTAAAATTTATTAATATTCTTTTTTTTAACATAGTTACATGATTCATGCTCCTATTTTCCCCATCAACCCCCACAACCCCCTCCCCCACCATAGCCGACACACATTTCCACTGGTTTTATCATATGTTGTTGATCAAAACCTATTTCCAAATTGTTGTTAGTTGCATTGGTGTGGTTTCAAGTCTACATCCCCAATCATGTCCACCCCAACCCATGCGTTCAAGCAAATGTTTTTCTTATATGTTTCCTCTCCTGTAGTCCTTCCTCTGAATGTGGGTAGCGTCTTTACCATAAATCCCTCAGAGCTGCCCTGTGTCATTGCATTGCTGCTGGTACAGAAGTCCATTACATTCGATTTTACCACAGTGTATCAGTCTCTGTGTACAGTATTCTTCTGGCTTGGCTCCTCTCACTCTGTATCAGTTCCCAAAGGTCTTTCCAGTTCACTTGGAACACCTCCAATTTATTATTTCTTTGAGCGCAATAGTATTCCATCACCAGCATATACCACAATTTGTTCAGCCATTCCCCAATTGAAGGACATACCCTCCTTTTCCAGTTTTTTGCCACCACAAAAAGCTCAGCTATAAAAATTTCGTACAAATCTGTTTATCTATGATCTCTTTGGGGTACAAACCCAACAAAGGTATGGCTGGATAAAAGGGCAGGCATTGTTTTATAGCCCTTTGAGCATAGTTCCAAATTGCCAGCCAGAATGGTTGCATCAGTTCACAACTCCACCAGCAATGCATTAATGTCCCAAATTTGCCACATCCCTTCCAGCATTCATTACTCTCCCATTCTTTCATTTTAGCCAATATGCTAGGCATGAGGTGATAACTCAGAGTTGTTTTGATTTGCATTTCTCTAATTATTAGAGATTTAGAACACTTTCTCATACGCTTATTGATACTTTTATTTATTGATTTCTTTACCTGAAAATTGCCTATTCATGTCTCTTGCCCATTTTTCAATTGGGGAATGGCTTGATTTTTTATACAATTGCTTTAACTCCTT
>NW_025377190.1:0-3038 GCF_016433145.1 Gracilinanus agilis
GTAGCCAGGGTTTACAGCACAATGGAGCAAAAGGCAATTCTGGGCGCCTAATGCCAGAGGGATGGCTACAAGCACACTGTCCTTATTAAATAGTTTTATTATACCAATTAATTCCCTAAACCAGGGATGGGCAAACTCTTTAAAAAGAGCCAAAGGAAAGGAAATGCTCATCAGTCAGTCTGTTTCTAAGAGAACTCTTTTGAAGTTTCATTGCATCATATCTTACTCATCATATTCGTCAGATCAGGAATAATGACCCGCAGCGAGATAGAACATTTCAGCCCCCCCCCCCAATCTGGCCCCTGCAGTAGTTTGCCCATCACTGCCCTAAACCATGCTACTATGCTAATAGGATTGTACAGCAATATTGTTTTACAAGGAGATTTCCATAGTCTAAGCTCTGATTTGCTGCTTGTTTTTTGAAACTTGGTTTCCAAAGAAGACCTCTCATTTGAGAAAAGAAAAAAAAGTCATCCTCCCCTCCCAATACTCTTGGCTTTCAGTTTGTAGCTACTTAAATTTCAGTGCAGATTAAAAATCATTGGCCCCTAATCCCAATAAGAACTGATCGCTTTCTCATGTTATGCAAGAACTGTGACATCTGGATCTTAAAGTTCACTTTTATTGCTCTCCTTGGAGTGGGTGGTCAGTATAAATGGTAGAGCACTGGCAAAAGTCTATCTTGGCCTTGAGGACTTGAGAGTTCTCACTGGAACAGATTGCTAGGTCAGGGTAACCTCCTAAGAATCATCATTTCTAGCTCTCTCAACTTGTCTTTTTTCTTTGTAATTTGCCATAAGTATCATAGTTAGCCTCTTCCAGCTCTATAGCCCATAATATCTTCATTCTTCTCTTTCTCTGCTTCTCTCCATCTCTCTCCCTCTGTTTCCCCCTCTGTTTTCTGTCTCTATCTCCATCTGTTTTTTCCTTTATTCTGCAACTGTGTCACCCCACTTCTTATTCTTTTGCGTACTACTCAGTAGAGTACCTGAAAGTACCAGAAAGATTTCCTTTTATCTAACTGATCCTGTATACAAAGAGCTAAGGAATGGCAAATTCTTCACAAGTCAGATAGAAAACTAAGCCAACAATGGTTCAAAGGAAGAAAATCTCATCACCAAAGAGTTCTAAATCACGTTGCAGAGTGAGGCGAGTTAGGTGGAGCGGCCTCAGCATGATGTAATATGTCATAAGACCCATCAAGGCAATAACAGACCTTAGGCTGCTGGATAATCCTTCATCCTATGAACTAACTACACTGAGGTGTGGCCAAGGGCCTGAGGGAGAGCTATTGTTTCCTTCTTCTCGGAAACCATTCCAGGTTAAAGCCCTGGTAGATATTCTCTCTCTGCCTCTGCCTCTCTCCAAATCTCTCTTTCTCTCAATATTTCATCAGCTGCATTCACTCTGAAGCCTTAGTTTGCCAACTTGAGACTTTTGCTTGAAATAGGGGAAATTTCCTTTTCAGCTTTCTACCTTGGACCTCAGTTTAAATGTGACTTGAGAAGAACTAACCACTTAAATGACTTTGTTCCCCATGTTTTTCATTTCTCAAATATATCACATCTCAAACAGAACTCATCCTCTCCCCCATCTGATTCTGTTTCAGTCTATTCCTACAACAACCATATTCATACCACCTCTACCCCAGGCATGAGATCTCTGATAGCTTTAACTTCTCCCTCCATCATCCTCCCACATAGAACCAACTACCAAATCCTTTGGGTCTGACTTCTGTTCCCATGTTTCTACTCCCACCACCCTAGTCCAGGTCCTAATTACCAGCACCAAACCAACCTTCTTCCATAATCTCTAAACTGGATCTCCCTGAGCTCTACTCTTGACACTACCACCACCCCCAAACCATCCTACACATGGCTGCCAGATTTATTTTCTAAAAACCCAATTCTGATTATCTCCTTCACCTGCTCAAGAGCTAATTGTTTCCTGGATAAAATCCAAACCCCTCAGCCTGGTAGTCAAGGTCTTTTTTTGACCCACGCTGACTTTTTGTACTTATCTTTCTCTACTACTTTACCACACGCTGCCCCTTGTGCCAAACAAACTACCCCACTTATTCCCTGAGCAGTTCCCAAGCTTTTTTTTACCTCCCCACTTTGGCTCATATAGTTCCTTCTCTTTCCTCCATCAGCAATGCTTTCTTTTGCCCTTATGTCTCCCTAAATGTTGAAATATATTGGGAGAAAAATATGGATAACACAAAGGGTATGTCAGACAGAAAGTAAACTAGAAACCTTAAGGCCCCCTATGAAGAGAAAATATTCTGGAAGGGTAGGTTTGGAAGCCCATACATAATTCAAAAACAAACAAATAAATAAATAAGGAAAAATGAGGAAGAAGTGAATATTATTGTATATTAAGGAGATATACCATGTTTTAAGAAACTCTTATCTTCTGTCTTAGAACTGATACTAAGTACCAATTCCAACACATAAGACTGGTAAAGGCTATGCAGTTGGGGTTAAGTGACTTGCCCAGGGTCCCACAGAAAATGTCTGAGGTCAAATTTTTTTTTTCTTTTTTTTTTTTTTTTTTTAAACCCTTGTACTTCGGTGTATTGTCTCATAGGTGGAAGATTGGTAAGGGTGGGCAATGGGGGTCAAGTGACTTGCCCAGGGTCACACAGCTGGGAAGTGGCTGAGGCCAGGTTTGAACCTAGGACCTCCTGTCTCTAGGCCTGACTCTCACTCCACTGAGCTACCCAGCTGCCCCCTGAGGTCAAATTTGAACCCAAGACCTTCCATCTCCAGGCCTGGCTCATCATCCATTGAACCATGAAAAGCTAAGAACCAGAACCAGGAAGCATGGCAGAAAACACCCAGGTGATGATTGATTGATTTACTGAAAGATCTACAGAAGAAAAGGGAATAATGTCACCAGAATACACTAGAAACTGCCTGGACAGACAGAAGTAATGGATGAGGAGTTTGAAAAACAGTGCACAAAGCTGTCATGGAGGCTTGATATAATAGAGAGACTTTCTCTCTCTCTCTCTCTCTCTCTCTCTCTCTCTCTCT
>NW_025377191.1:0-1419 GCF_016433145.1 Gracilinanus agilis
ACATCAGTGTGGCCTATAGCTGCAGTTCACCAACAGTCCAGGAGATGGAGAAACTCCCTCATAAAAGGAGACTATGATCTTTCTAATCCCACCCTTTTCCTTTTTTTCAGAACAGAGAAGTCATTTGACAGGACTAAATGAAGAAGATGGAGATGTCTGCCTAATGGGAAACAATGAGGCCACATAACAGCCATTCTTGCTCAGGGAGTTTTCTGTGATATATTTTTGTTGTTGGCTCTTGTTATGACTCAGCTACCTAAAACCACAAAATTTCTCTTGGGATGAGTGTTCATCACAGTGAAATGATTACTGATTCCCAAACAGGCCCTAAATTATAGTCAGCTATTCCCCAAACCCTACTCAATGCTGCACCAGGTGGAAGAGTTCATAGTCCTGAAAACAGTTAAATAGTACTCAAAGGTTTGCAAAGCACTTTATATGTGTGTACATATGTATATACACACATATATGTGCATACATATACATTGTTGTTCATTGCTCAGTTATTTTTTTGCTGGTGTCTGATTCTTCATGACTCCATTTGAGGTTTTCTTGTCAAAGATACTAGTTGTTTGCCATTTCCTTCTTCAATTCGTTTTTAACAAACGAGGAAACTGAGGCAAATGAGGTTAAGTTACTTATCCAGGGTCACACAACTAGTAAGTGCTTGAAGCCAGATTTGTACTGAGGGAGATGAATCTTCCTATCTCCAGCCCTGGCATTCTATTCACTGTGCCACCTAGCTGCCCCATTTATATGTCTGTTCTTTGCATCCTTGTTGGAGTGAATATGGAAGATCTAGGCTCCCCTGGATTTATCACCTTAACTAGAAGTATCTGGTCATTATCCTAAAGAACTTTGCACCCAGAGCTGAGTTTCTTCCTCTGGGGGTAATTCCATAGCCAATTCTTTGAGGGAATATGGCAGGGGGAAAATTTTTTTATAGGTCTAAGGGTAAAAGGCTCTTTGCTTTTTCAAAAGATATCAAAAAGATCCAACGACAATGCTTAAGCTGAAAGAACATGGCAACCATTTTATTAGAGTTATAATTTAAGAACAAAAATTCATTAAGAAGATAATTGTAGAACAAAGTAGGAAAAACAAACTTCAAAAAAATCAATTAATTAAGAATATTTTCCCATGGTTACATGATTCATGTTCTTTCCCTCCCCTTTTCCCTCCCCCCTCCCAGAGCTGATGAGCAATTCTACTCATTTAAACGTGTCATTGTTCAAAAGCTATTTCCATATTATTAATATTTGCAACAGAGTGATCATTTAAAGTCAAAATTCCCAATCATATACTCATCAAACCATGTGATCAATCATATGTAGGAAAAACAATTTTAAAAAAAGATTCCATATCTTCCTAGATTAAGAAATCCTTTCTCCCCTCATGTATCTAGAATAACTGAGTAAA
>NW_025377192.1:0-4196 GCF_016433145.1 Gracilinanus agilis
TGGAATAACAAAAGATCAAGAATATCAAGGGAAATAATGAAAAAAAAATGTGAAGGAAGGGGGCCTAGCAGTACCAGATATTAAACTATACTATAAAGTAGCTGTCATCAAAACAATATGGTACTGGCTAAGAGACAGAAGGGAGGATCAGTGGAATAGACTTGGGGTAAATGACATCAGCAAGACAGTGTATGATAAACCCAAAGAGCCCAACTTTTGGGACGTGAATCCACTATTTAACAAAAACTGCTGGGAAATTTGGAAAACAATATGGGAGAGATTAGGTTTAGATCAAATCTCACACCTTACACCAAGATAAATTCAGAATGGGTGAATGGCTTGAATATAAAGAGGGAAACTATAAATAAGTTAAGTGAACACAGAATAGTATACTTGTCAGATCTCTGGGAAAGGAAAGATTTTAAAACCAAGCAAGAGCTAGAGAAAATTACAAAATGTAAATTAAATGGTTTTCATTATATTAAACTAAAAAGTTTTTGTACAAACAAAAACAATGTAGTCAAAATCAGAAGGGAAACAACAAATTGGGAAAAAATCTTTAAAACGAAAAACTTGGACAGGGGTCTAATTACTCAAATATACAAGGAGTTAAAGCAATTGTATAAAAAATCAAGCCATTCCCTAATTGATAAATGGGCAAGAGACATGAATAGGCAATTTTCAGGTAAAGAAATCAAAAATATCAATAAGCACATGAGAAAGTGTTCTAAATCTCTAATAATTAGAGAAATGCAAATCAAAACAACTCTGAGGTATCACCTCACACCTAGCAGATTGGCTAAAATGAAAGAAGGGGAGAGTAATGAATGCTGGAGGGGGTGTGGCAAAATTGGTACATTAATGCATTGCTGGTGAAGTTGTGAACTGATCCAACCATTCTGGCTGGCAATTTGGAACTATGCTCAAAGGGCTATTAAAAAATGCCTGCCCTTTTACCTTGCCTGCTGGTTTCAAAGACTCTGGCCTAGTGGTGAGCTGGGTGGCAGTTGTTTTAACAGTTTTAATTATGTTTGACTAAATAAAGGTGAGATAGGGAATTCTACACTAAAATCTAACGGACAAAACCACAAGGCAAGGGGAGGACTTAACTTCTCTAATACTAATTGACCTAAGCCAGGCTGGGCATAAAGGAGCAGTAATGGAGTCACTGGAAGGCAGCTTCAAACCTGGTTCCAGCCAGGTTTGACCAGCACAGCTAAAGGCTGAGGGTGGCTTTGAGGGTTCTCACAGTAATCCACAGATGATCACAGGATGCCAAAAGCCAAGGTGGTCCAAGGTATCCAAGTAGAGAGAGTGTACTTGAGATGCTGTCCACCAGATCCCAAGCTCCTCCTCCACTTGGTGCTGCTCTGTAGGTCTTGTCCACTTGTTAGAAACCACCACCACTCAGGATCCCAGGGAATCAGGATGCAGGGTGTCCTTAACTCTGAGATCTCCCAGGGCTAACAACAGTTTGTGCCAACCACTAATGGAGTCTCTCTCAGAGAACAAGCAACTTTATGCTCCTTCATTCCACCTTGGAATGCTCCAGTCCTTCCTGCTAGGTCCATCCTTAATACTTAATTAATTACTAACTAATCTTCCTCACAACACTACAGAGATCCAAAACCCTTTCCAAATCTCAGCCCACATCAACATTAGTTATGGCAGAAAAGATCAATGCAGCTGCCAAATTTTCTTCTATATAAAGTGGGTAAATAAAATGAATAGCAATTAAAGGACAGTGAGCAAAAGGGGAACAGTCTGTTTGGACAGAAAGAAGCTTATGGCTCAAGCTGCTGGCTGCTGAGGCAGAATCAGCTTCTCTTAAGTTCATTCTTTTTTCCAAAGGGAAATGTTATGTAAATCTAGGGAAGGAATTAATTGGAGAGTGTTGTATGATCCTAATAGGACACCTAGATACAAAAGTGATCCCAAAAGGTCAACCCAAAATACAGCTGATGTTATAAGAGAATATGTGGAATCTGCTTACTCCAATCCCAAGACAACAAAACAGTAACCCAGGTTAACAGTATGAACTAAGGAATCAACTAATTAGGGAACACAGCTGACTCTGGCCTTAATTCAAGCCCTAGTAAGTTAATGGAGATGGCTATATTTCTTAACTGATAACCTTTAGACTTGAGATGTTTGATCTAGTAATAGTAGTTAATTTATCTACTTCTTCTGACTGAGGATTAACCTTTGGAAGTTGGTTGAAGGAATATTAAAGAATAACCCCTTTCCCAGGCTGTCACAGGACTCAGACAAGTGAAGCCTCACTGGGACTTTGAGAATTCACAGGCAAGTGACTTCTTGGAAAGATGGTTTATTGAAGTTTAGGGAAATGGGGAACTGGGTAAAGATGGAAAGTGAGAATTGGGATTCCTAATTAAATTCCCAAGTAAATCTAAGTTGGTTAGTTTGTTGTTAAATCTTCAATTGATTATTGTTGATTAAGGATCTTGGTTGGCTGACAACCTGGCTAAGGCCTGACTGGCCTCAGCCTTAAGTCAAGACTTGACCCTGCTGATGATATATTTCTTTGTGGATCTTCTTGTTGATAATAAATCAGAGAACTAAGGTTGATGGGAAACAGCTGAGACAATCTGTTAGCTAGATTTGGTTGCTGAGTAAAGAGAGTATAAGCTATACCTAAACCCTTCTCCACCCTCACCCATATATCTCCACACTGAGACCAAGATGGCTTCAGTTCTGTTCCTTTTATAGGCAATTTTCTAACTGCCCTGGCTCATGCCAGGCTCACGCCAAGCTCACACCACCTCAGTTCATTCTGCATTCTAAGCAGGTAATTGTCTATCACTCTTGACGCGACATGGCTGCCATTATATTTCTTTACAGAAAAGAGTTTATCCCTCTCATGATGATGTAAGAAATCATCCTGTTTCATAAAAAACATATGAGCGAATCCTTCTTCAATAGGGGATGAGGGGAAAAGCAAAATTTCCTTCATTTATTTTAAAATCTCACCATGTACATTTCATCAATTTTTAGCTTTAGGAATAAGTGCTACTTGCCAGCTTCATGATCCCCATTGTTTACAATTAGAACTTATTGGGCCACAGAGGAAGGGGTAGGGATAGTTGGAACACAGAGACTAAACACCTGCCCAACCTTTCCCATACTTTCTTTTGTGTGGTGGGGAAGGTTTTATGGTTTCTTTTGCTTTTTTAAAAAAAAGTTTAATTGATGTTTTGTTTTTACATTACAGATATTTATATATTACTCCCACTCCCTGAGAGATTTTTTATAAAGAAGAAAAACAATTAAAACCAAACTAACAATACAATGACTTCATCTGAAAGTGGCAGGCAACATTGCACATCTGTAACATCCCCCAACCTCTCTATTTAAAAATTTTTATTTTCAGAAATTTCTTTTCTATCCTTCTTACCTCTCAACTTATTGGAAAAAAAAGAAAAAAAGAAAAAAAGTGTTGTAAAAATGTGCAGAATCAAGCAAAATAAATTCTTTCATTGACTATATTATATGGTTTATTTGGTACCCTAAATAAACTGCTATCTTTGCCAGAAGGAGAGTAGTGTGTTTCATCATAGATCTCATGTAATTATGGATAGTCATTGAAGTAGATCATAGTTTTTTGTAAGTTTTGAAGCTGTTTGTCTTACAGTATTATTACTGTATAAATTGTTCTCTTGGTTCTACTCATTTAATTCACTGGTATATATATCCTTGAAATTATTACTTTTTATTATATTGATGATCTAGTATGAATTCTTCTTTGGGTCCTGCTTACTTCCCTCTGCATCATTTCATATATTTATTTCTATGTCTCCTTAAGATCATCTATTTTCTTATTTCTTATAGTACAATAAATAGCATTCTATCATATTTGTATGACAAGAAAGGAATTAGGGCTTATTAAATACTTGCCATATTCTAGACTCTGTGCTAAGAGCTTGACCAATATTTTCTCATTTGATCCCCACAAACATGAGAGGAAATGCTTTGATAACTCCACTTAACAGTTGAGAAAACTGAGGTACCCAGAGGTTAACTGACCTGTCCAGGGGCAGCAGCTAGCAAATGTATGCAACCAGAGTTTTGGTTTTCTCAACTCTACAATAGCTTTTGTGTTTATATTTACTGAATATTAGAACAGCAGATACATTGGTGTTTATATATATATATATATATATATATGTATGTATATG
>NW_025377193.1:0-1705 GCF_016433145.1 Gracilinanus agilis
TCTCTCCTTCCCTGACTATCTGATTATTTAAGACATCTGAGGTGCAAGAGGAGAAAAAATATGACCCTGACTCAAAGTGTGATCTATAGGGAGTCCTGGCTGCACACTTTAATTATTGCTAACAAAGTAACATTTTAATAGCTTAAGGTGGGAATTGATGAGCCCTCCTGTGCTCTGTAGGACTTGGGAAGGCATGACATGATGTCTTGTAGAAAAAAAAAGAGAGAGAAAGGAGGAAGGCAATGGATTTTGAAGCCTTTGGCACTAACTTTTCTCTGAGGGACTTAAGAATCTGTTATTGCACATATGTTTATTCTGGCCATTTCCACAGCACCTTTGTGAGGAGGAGATAAATTTCATTCTGTCTATTCTATAGATGTAGAAATTGAGGCACAGAACATGGGAGGAAAGCCTGTAGAGTCCTCCAGCATACCAGAACACAACCGCAAGAGCTACAAAGTTGTAAGGATAGGAATTATGAGCCATAGTATCTTGGAAAATCTGAGGCATGAGGTATGTGTTCAGGGTTTAGTGTTTGACTGAGAACCAAAGGAGTTCTAGGACTGAAAAAAGGGCCTATGTTACCATTTTAAATTTGATTATTACCTATCCTTTGTTATCACTATTTTCCATCACTTTCTTAGGTCTAGAAAAGCAACAAAACAATAATCTAAGCCTTAATTTATAAAATTGGACAATTCCTAAGGTCTAAAATGAATTCCACTTGCAAGCTGATTTGGTCTGGCTACAGTCCACTTCTGCATCCCTGTTCTTAAATGCAACAGGCTTGTTGTGAGGATAAAATGGGAGAAAATGTGTAAAGTACCTTACAGACCTTTAAGGGCTACATCAATGATGGCTATTATTACCATTCTTTGGTTATAGTGTGCGATGAAACAGAGAAAAGAACTCAGTGTCTCTCAACTTGGTATCCCCTTCTGCTCCTGAAATAATCATGGTAGAATGATGGAAATGGGGACAGAGGAATCTCACAATTTTTAGACCATTTCTGAAACCTAATTTTAGTGGAGTATATTAGATAGAGTCATAGATGGAATGTTTAACAAATTTGTTGATAATATCAAGTTGGGAGGGATAACTAATATATTGGACAATAGAGGAATATCCAAAAAAAGCAAAAAAAAAAAAAAAAAAGTCTTGATAGCTTAGAACTCTGGACTGAATCTAACTAGATGAAGCTTAGTAGGGCTAAACATAACTATAATAATGGATTATTCCAGGACAACCAGCCCTTACGAACATATGTAGCATACTTGGCTTGATGCAGTCCCAAAATTGGGTTTTGGAGCATGCATAAGAGTCCTATGACTATTTCTACTCTGATTACTCTGTGCCTTTTTTTTATTAGATGCTGAATGGGAACTGAGCATGCATAGAGAGGGCCCCAGTGACTTGACTTTGTTCTCTTTTTTGCCTGGTTTCAAATGAGGAGGCAATAATTGCTATGTGCCTCCAGGTGAGGAGAATGTCATTGGTCTAGACCAGTGGTTCCCAACATTTTTGGTCTATCATCCCCTTTCCAGAAAAAATATTACTTAGCGCCCTTGGAAATTAATTTTTTTAAAATTTTAATAGCAATTAATAGGAAAGATAAATGCGCCTGTGGCCATCACCACTCCCCTGGATTGCTGCAGCATCCACTAGGGGGTGGTGGCGCCCACTTTGGGAATCACTGGTCTAGACT
>NW_025377194.1:0-1371 GCF_016433145.1 Gracilinanus agilis
AGGAGATAAAATGGATATTTTGACTAGATATTTTTTAATGTTTTTTGTACAAGCAAAATCAATGCAGTTGAAGTTAAAAGTGGAAACAATTGACTGGGGGGGGGATCTTTGCAGCAGATTTCTCTGACAAAAGTCTGATATTCAAGTTATAAGAATTGTTTCAAATACATGAGACCATAAGGCATTTCCTAATAGATAAATGACCAAAGGATATGAATAGGCAGTTCTAAAAGGAAGAAGTCCAGGCTATCAATAACCATATTAGGTTTCAAATCAAGAGTCCTTCCTGCTCTGGGATGATAGGATCCCATCCTGTCCATCCCCTTCCTTTAAGAGAATTCTGGAGCAAAGAGTTCAGGAATATCTGGTCTTATTCCAATACCTACTCTTCTATAGTCACAGAATGAAGAGTAAGCACAGTCAGTACAAACCACATTAACAGCTCTTGTCTAAATCTAATCACAGCTTCATCATCAACTCTAGGATATACTGGGGGGGAGACAGGCTGTGAGGAAAACCCCAGGCAAACCTCAGCTCCACACAAACACCCAGGAACAATCTCAGTCACCACAAACAGTAGAAGGAGACTCAGGGCTGATTCTGAAGGTGATAATAGTCTTGAAACTGCTTTCTTCTTGTGGACACTCAGACCACTCAGCTTCCCAGCCAGATTCTCCCTCCCTCCCTCCCCCATTTCTAGTCCAGGCTGATCCATATTAGAATAGTCCTGTTGCCATAGTCTGGGAATACTGGTGCTGCCACTTCATTCAGTTTCAGTTATATCTAACAGTGCCTCCTCCCTCCCCACACAGCATCCCCAAATGTCATAGGAGCATTATTACCAGGAAGTCTCCAAATGCTACCCTTCTTCCAGGTCTCCATTCTCCCTCCAACAGGGATAAAAAGAAGCAGGTTCCAATGACCTTGTCCCACATGCCCTTCCCCAACTCTACAACCAGGATGAGGTTGAGGGGATATGGGGAGAATCCGTGGAGAAGCAAGCAAGAAAAAAAGCAAGAGAGCCAGCAGACTCTCTTCCTGGAGACTCTTCCCAGCCTGGAATCCAGATGGAAGAGAGAGACAAGTCTATCCCACTCTAACCAATATCTCCCTGACTCCCGGCCAGGCCAACAGAACCACAGCAGCCACAGGGCTCTAAGCCCAACCAAATGACAGATCTCCTGCCCTTGGGCCACACCAGAAGCTGCTCCTCAGCCAAGTCTTCTCTGAGTTGGAGAGAGAAGTATGGAAAGAAGGTAAATAGAGTGGCTAGACAATGAGGAGGGTTGGATAGACAGCAGAATTGGAAACACCAGTAAAACTAACCTGTGAAGTTGGAGAAGGAAAAAACTGCATTGGTCCCCTCTTAAG
>NW_025377195.1:0-5327 GCF_016433145.1 Gracilinanus agilis
TATTAATATATATTAAATTATAAACTATATTTAATTATGTCCAATTTTCTGCATATTTTATGCACCCATATTTTAATTTTACCGATATACACAACTTCATTGTAGTAAATTTAGGGTCCCTTTTTTTCCTTCTCCTTATCCCTCATTTACTTACTCTGTGCCAGATTGGCATTTTATACACCACTGGCATTTGAACCATTCTTGATGCTTTCCTATAAGGCTTTCAATGTTTCTAAGTACTGGTGGCAGTCTAGTTTGGATACACAAGGAGATTTCATAGAAACAGCATGATGTTTCTGTGGCTGAGAACCTCATATGGTTTATTCAATAGTAATCATCAGAAAGTTATTTTAATGGTTGAACTAAGTAGATATTATATGGATATTATATCCATAAGGTTTCAATCATTAATATAGCTAATAATTAATATAGTTCCTATCTTTTCCCAGGAGCCCTGCACACTAGTCCTACCCCTTCTGGTTTTCTTCTGCTTTGAATTCTGGGTGGGATTGAATGTCATTAAACAACTCACCTTTTCCCTAGGTTTTATAACAAATTTTAGTAATTATGAATCATTTTTCAAAATATAGAATTAGATTCCATGTCCTAGTGTCCTATTGACCCTTTAGATAGAAAGTTGCTTCTTTATATAACTGTAATTTGTTTATATATTTTGTCTTGGCATTCAATTGCCAAAAAACTCCAACAATTTCTCCCCCAATATAGTAGCTTCTTGTAAAACAACAACAACAAAAACTTCACAGTTTACCAAATTTAAGTGAGTAATTGTAACTGACAGTATATGCCACTTTTAATTTTTGTCTTTGGTGTTTGTTAACCACAAGGAAAGAGGTATATTTTAACTGTAATCTTTCAGAACTGGCCCATTACTTCATGAACTAAGTCTTATGACTCTTTAGGCTCCTAACCAAAAGTCTGTCTGATAGGAGGCCAAAGTCCATTGCTTGAGTTTGGTCAGTGTTTTTCAAGTGGCTGAGCATATGATTATTGTGATCATGGTATGTCACCTCCAGGCAAATGGGCAAATGGAACAGTTTAAATAGTAGATGGTGGGAGGATAATCTAAGACCATTGATGGCAGCTGAATAATGAACACTATCTCTCTCCTGTTTAAAGATTTGGTTTTTCTGAATAAAAAAAAATAAAATAAATAGATGGTATTTATAACCTTCCATCATGAGCGTACAGCAAGATTTCTTCCTTTACCTGCTTAACAGTTTGCAAATAAGAATTCTGTTCCGTTAACTCAAACTTAATTATTTAGAATGAATTATGACCATATTAATCAATAATTATTACTTAAATAATTATAATATTTGCTGCTATTTGCTATAGATAACATGTCAAAAGTGTTTTACTTACAACTACCTAGTGATGAAGGTAGTGCATATATAATAATTCCTGCTTTACATATGAAAAAATCAAAGCACAAAGCATTCACTGACTTACCGTAATGCACAAGACAGGTAAGTTTTGGACTTACCAACTGTGTTATTGCCTACACTTTGTGGTTTCACTCTGCAATGTTGCAATATGAGCTTTTTAGGTCTTAACACTTGAGATCCAGGTACCAGGAGGTTCTGTGAGCAGAGAACAATACAGGATAGAGACAGAAACCAGGTAATCAGTTTTAAATGACTAAATCAATATTCCAGTCAACTGACCTTTCATGGGTAGCTGTCTTCCAGAATTTACTGATATTATTGACCAATGCAAATTATAGACGATGACAGTATCAATAATAATAAAAAACTTAAAATCTTAAAGAGTCTTAGGCACAAAAAGGTTAATATTGTTTTGCAGGAGTCATACAATAATGATATCCTTATCATTCCTATTATTATTATTAAGTTTTAAAATAGATACTGCTCTCCATTAGTGTTTGAGTCCTTCCAGTACAACCACTTCATTTTACAAATGTGGAAACTGAAGCCCAAAGAGATAATGTGACTTGTCAAAGATCATAAATACATTAGCATCAGAGGCAAGATTTGAACCTACTTTAGAGATAGCATCATTTCCACTGGACTTTGTTGTAGTAACAAATACTAGTGAAATCATAGGTCCTGGGCATAAAACTTTCCATTGAATATAATGATAATCAAAATGGCTATTTATACAGTGCTTTAACTTCACAAAATGTTTTGATTACATGATCTTATTTAAGTCTCACAATAACCTTGTGAGGTTGGAACTATAGGTGTGATAGAAACTATAGGTATTATTATTCTAATTTTTCAGATGAGAAAACTGAGACCCAAGGAAATTGAACAGCTTGCCTATAGACAATCAGCTAGATCTCATACCAGAGGTAGGACATGAACCCATTCAGATGCCTTCAGCATTCCACAGTCATTTCTTGGGACCTTTTCCCCATGAGTATAACATTGAACTCAGATTTACTTGATTTGGTATACTCTCTAACTCTCTTTAACTAATATAACAGGTACCCAGAAGTTTGACATGGCAAATAAGGTAGAAATTCTTTTATCTCTTGGATGGTTTCAAGATAAGAAGGCAATGGCATTTCCTTATGGATCTAAGAGACTATTGACTTTCATAGAGAAAGCAAAAATAGCTCCAGGATATTCATATCCCGTTGGTAATTATCCAATTTAATAATGAACACATGGATAGGACTTTATCTTTGCACTTGAAGAAGATTATTGAAATGGGAAGAGGATGAAGTCAATAAAAGATATAATCAATGTGAAATACAATAATACAGCTGAAATGCTGCTTGCCACATGAACTGGTCTGCCCAAGGTACATGGAGTTTGCAAAACACAAAAGATTAGCTCTGTGGATCAAAGCCTATAGTTACTGGCCAGATGGTCAGAGTAATATAATTACTATTGTTAGGACAGATGAGTTATGTGGAATTGTATTTATTGCTCTTTTTAGTTACTGTATAGCATGGATTCCTTTCCTGTGTGGGTTGGATTAGATGCCTGCTGAGCTCTCTCCCAGCTCTTGAGTTCCATGATTCTATGAAAATCAGGCTAGTATCCCATGAATTTAAACCAACGAAACCAGGATCAAGGGTTCTTGATTAACTGGAAAGAGTCTGAACAAAGTCTAGCAATAAAGAAGCCTGGTGGGGCCAGCTGAAAGCCACAGAGAAAAGGAAATGATTAAGGAATGGTAAAGTCATTGCTGAGGGAGTTACAGAATCTCAAAAGTGGAAAGCTTCTCACAGGCCAACTAGTCCAACTTATACCTGAAAAGGAATGATCTCTGCACTATGTCTGACAAGCATCATCCTGTTTTTATTTAAACAACTCAAAAGAAAGGGAAACAATAGCCTCCTGAGGTGTCTCATTCTACTTTTGAAAAGCTCTTTGGCAACTGCTGCCTTCTTTTAAACTGGTTGGACCAACATGGTAACCATGCCTCCTCCAAGTTCTTAAAGTGATGATACCTTTAAGTCATGGCTCTGGCAGTCACTGACATTAAGACAATGATTAATCCTTAACTCTTATATGTCCCCAAATTCTAAGTGATATATAATGATTTGAACCAATGTTATATTAAAATTTATATATTTATATATTAAAAATCACAGTGAAACTTTTTGTCAGGAAAAACTCTGACTTTAATTCTCAATTAGACTTTCTGAAATATTGTACAAACCAATAACAATAACAACAAAAATGATAATCACACATAGAATTCATCTTTCCTGTTCATTTATTAATGAAATTTCTTCTTTCTTTTTATCAAGCCATGCTAACCCAAAGTTCTAGAGGAGTCAGTTTTGCTTAATGTCAATGAGAACTGCATGGTTGGGATGTATAAGCACTTCAGAGCTATTAAAAGAATCAAAGCCTACCAGCTAATTGGATGGAAATCCTAAGGGATCTGCTGAAAGACATGAATAAGGCTTATAAAGCATACTGCTATGAGATATTTAACTAGTATTCTCTAAAAATAAATAGGTAACTTAAATATTATAAGATGATAAAAGTTAAATATTATATGTAAAAAGAAATACATATAAAATATAACATTTTAGTTTTACAAACATTTTGCAAGTATTACATCCTAATAATAGTATCTTTTTTCTGACATAGGAAAATTAAGGCAAAGAGAGATTGAGTGACTTGCCTAGGGCCACACATTTAAAACATGTCTGAGGCAAGATTTAAACTTATATCTTGCTTCCATGTCCAATGTTCTATCCACCATACCATCTAACTGCCTTATATTTGAGGGGATTGGACTAGATTATTCTAAAGATGCCAATAAGCTTGAAATCTGCGATCCTGTGATACAGTGATCTCATCTCTCATAATCTCTTTCAGTAATCATGGTTCCTGCTAGTTTTTTATTCTGTGTAACCACTCTTCATGTCTTTCAATAAGTTCTGTAAGAGGATCCATCAAATGAGCTAGGGGCCTTCCCTGGGTCCTTTAAATAGCTCTGAAGTACTGATACATCAAGAGGTGCATCTTTGGATCATTGTTGCTCATTTGATTCAAATAACTGAGACACCCCCTTTTTTCCAGTGTTGCTTGCATGTCCTTGAAGCATTCATCATAAATAACATGCTATGGTTTATTTATGACTATGTTGGGTCTTTCCACTGACTTTTGGGTTCTGTGTAATTTAGATTCTTCTGAGATCTTAGAGTTTCGTAATTTAGAGCTATATAGCACCACACATGAAAGGAGAATGTGCACATATTGTAATCAATGGTCTGGTTACCAACAAACAGTCCTACCAAAATACAAAATGTCTTTTGTAAGCTAGATGCACCTTAAGCACGAGCTCTGAATACTATTGGTGCAAGATGTGCCTGAGATGGCTGTACTTAGAGCACTGATGCATACACAACCAAATACAGGCACTTAGTGTGAGAGTTTGTTTGCTAGCACAGATTTCATCAGTATTTATATACTCAGTCACTGTCAAAACACTCTAACCCATTAGGAGATATATTCAACAGATGTCTAGTACCTACTTAGGCAACACTGTAGCATACTAAGCAAAAATTGAAAATGTGTTGTTTTCTACCTCAGCCTGATGGCTGAGGTACTGATCAATGGAAAGGAAGTAAGGTGGAGTTAGAGGTCACTGGATACGAGGTGAAAAGGAAGATTCTTTAAGAGGCTCTGACCCAATTTCAGAGCACTGCTTAGCCAAAAGAAGGATTAGACAAGCAAAACCAAAGAATGTGTTATAGAAAATCAAATAACTCTTTCCTTCTTCCTTCCTTCCTTTCTTTTTTCTTCCTTCCTTCCTTTCTTTTTTCTTTCTTTCTTTCTTTCTTTCTCTCTCTCTCTCTCTCTCTCTCTTTCTTTCTT
>NW_025377195.1:5367-7261 GCF_016433145.1 Gracilinanus agilis
CTTCCTTCCTTCCTTCCTTCCTTCCTTCCTTCCTTCCTTCCTTCCTTCCTTCCTTCCTTCCTTCCTTCCATAAATCCAGCCAGGTTTTATCAGGTGCTTATCAGGGTTGAGATATTTTGATTGTTCTCTTTAATTTACTTTCCTTTCATCATTTTCATTCTTTGTGCAATTCTGCCTCACTAAAATACAATTTATCATGTGTAAGAGCCAGGAAGCCATCAATTTGTGATGTCATTGGTCCTCCTCATAAAAAACAAAGGATGAGCAATAACTTTTCAGGTTATATAAACAGGGGCTATTTACATGTACAAAATAACACAAATAAGTATTTGTAGAGCATGGCTCTGATGGGAAGAGCCAATGGGAATTTTTCCCCAGTGGTACTCAGGCTCTGGATCAATGCACATTTATGACAAAATATGTCCATGCCATGAACAATATGCACATGTAATGCATTCCCTTCATAAGACAACCAATGCAAATGACCTTCTCCACTAAGATGTGCCAACACCTCCAGCCACATTCTGTTCATTCTTATACTCACACTGAACATCACAGCATATGTTCTATATTAGAGTCCAAAAGAAACGTGCTAAAACACAGTATTATTATTAATATTTGGATGAATCAATCAGTTCCATCTTCTCTAGAAACATAAGAAATACTTGCCATAGAAATCTAATATTACACAATTCTCTAATAAGGATGATGTTAATTCTAACTTTCTTGCTACCAGCTCTTCCTATTTATTCTTCCCCACCTTTTAGTATAAAAAGTTGTAATCTGTTTTAAAAACTACTTAATGAAGCTGTACATGGCTTTCAGATCACACAAGTCCTCCCCCCTTCCAAATACAGGCACTCTGCAGTGAAATACTATGTTGTGATTGTGGGCATGCCCTTTAGCCAAGCAAATATTTGTGTTCAAAAGTGATTTGTTCTCTTAGAAGAACTTTGTAAGACCTTCTGTGAGATGGTCAAGGCAGTACTTCTCTGTTTGGATGAACTCTGGTTCATAGAGAATTCCTCTTTCTTTTTCCACCCTTTCCCCCTCTTTTCAGCTCCCTTTCACTTCCTTTCTCTGCCATCTTCTGCTCTTCTCTCCTATAAAATAGAACTTTGTTAGAGATCTGCAGGGGAGACTAGAGTTCATTATTTAAGAGTGGGCACAGTATGTACCGTAATTTCTCCTTGGAAGACCCATTTTGTTGCCTCCTACCTTTTCTCTGTAATCTTCATTACTTACTCAGAAATCCTTTCTAATTTGACTCTATTTGAATTTATCATCATTTGGACTGGGCCTAGAGCTGGAATTTACTTTTGTACAATCCTAGGAAAAAGGCTTTGTTAAACAAATGAAAAGTGTAAATAAGATTGCAGATGGTAAAGTCTAGATATTTGAAAACAAAATATCTTTGAGTATCTCAGAAATAACCTTTTACATATAAATCATTTCTTGGCTACCTGTTCATTAAAGGAGATTCTCCTAGGGAAACTTATTAAGTAATGTTATTAGCCTAGTTAAGGTCGCTGTGTTACTCAAAAATAATAAAACTGTATTTCTGTTAAAGCTATTCTTTAATTCTATCTTTACACTAATTTAATTTGCCTTTTCCTAAACTTATTCTGAATTAGTAAGGATTTAATCTATTAGTATGAGTTGCATAAATAAGCAAAATGGTAAGAGACATGGGAAACATAGAGGCATTATATACATTATAATAGATATGGGAAATGAGTTAAAATCCCAAGCATGGAGCTGAGTCAGGCCTAAGAGATTAAGTTTATTAAAAAAAAAAATAAAACTAGTTCTAAAAAGAACTCACTCCCTTTATTATGGTTCATATAAAACAGAAGGGATTAGCAAGGGATCACACCCAAAATGGAAACTAATT